>NC_142530.1:14727500-14885000 GCF_964205215.1 Stylophora pistillata
AAGAATGCTCTGATTGGTGCGACATCGAAAAATAGTACAATCTGATTGGTTTGTGATACACTAATTAATTGCGCCAATCAGATTGCTTTGTGATACACCAAGAGAACCCGACTCGTTTATTTTTAATTCTTGAGAGTGAATTTTTTGTCAAAAAAAAAACCTCAGGCGATTAAGTGCGGTTACCATGGCAACGACACACCTGCCAATCCAAATATGGCTGTTTGTGCTCATCCCCCCAGGTAACCTACCTCCACACAATAAAAGGTTCTCGTGAGCAAACTCGTGAATGCAGTAGATAGGCTTCCAGCTGTGGAAGTATATGTTTTGTTAGCAAGTGACACATACAGGTAGAGGTGCTGGAACGGACGGCTGAAAAGTGTCTTAAAAGGATCTGTTTTTAGAGTATTTGTGTTACTTTGCGTATTCCTATTCGCAGGACACCCATGATAAGAAGCTGTTGAGTGTTGCGCATTCGTTCGTTCTAGTTTTGTTTGCTATGTTTGATTCTTGTGCAGTAAATGGCTTGAACCCGGGGGTAACATGTGAAGGTGTAGTCTGATCGTCCGGGTGAGTGTAGTCCTGAGAAGGACTGTTGTCGGTGGTAGTGACTGACGTTTCGACAACCTGTGCGGAAGTCATCATCAGAGTCAAGTGAATGATTGTTGTAAGTAGAATGTTCTTATTCCAGTTCGTGTGAAATGATCGGTTGGTTTTGCTGTGATATTATTGGCGGTAAGACTCAAGTGACGTAAGTCGGTCGTGATTGGTCTGTTTCGATCTGTTGGTAAAGTTAGGTCGTTCTTTTTCGGTCGTTTGTGATGTTTATGTCGTGAATGAGTCGTTTGTATGGAGCGGGTAGTTGTTGACATCTGTTTAGGGGAGTCTGTTCTAAGTTAGTAAACCAGCTTTCCAGAGTCAGTCGTTGAAAATAGTCAGTGCTGTAGGTTAGGCATTGCGCAGAGTCCCAGTCAATGTTGTGGTTGGTAAGTCGATGGTGTTCAGCAATGTGATTGCTGACATCACCTTTCCTCGTCGCCCGTCTTTGTTCAGTCAGTCTTGTTGTGAGGTTTCTGCCAGTCTCACCGATGTAGGAGGCTTGGCAGTCGGAACAATAATTTATCTTATAAATCGTTCCCTGTCTGTTCCTCGGCTCGTCTTTGTCTTTAACGTTGGTTAGTAACTGACGTAGTGTGGTGATGGGTTTGTGGGCGACGCGGATATTGAAGGGTAGTAAGATGCGCGAGATGTTTTCAGACATGCCTTTTATGTACGGTATGGTTGCTGTGGTCGAAGGGGTTGCGGTGTCGTTTGTTTCGGTAGTGGTAGTGGGTCGGTGAGTGTTTCGTCGGATGAAGTCGTTGTTGTAGTTGTTCGTAAAAACACGGTAAAGGTATTTGTTCTCGTCGGATAAGCTGTCTGTCGAGTCGCATACTAGTTGTGTGCGTCGTGTTAGAGTTCTGATAGTTGTGGCTTTGTGTGATGTAGGGTTGTAGGATGACTCGTCTAGTAATCTGTCGGTGTGTGTCGGTTTCCTGTAAACTGTCGTCTGTAATGAGTTGTCGTTGTGGATTGCCAGGCAGTCTAGAAAAGGAAGTTTGCCATTTTTTTCGACTTCTCTGGTAAACTGTATGTCAGTGTTTTGTTCGTTAAAGTTGTGGTGGAATGCGTTTATTTCGTCGCGTCCAACGGCGGTGAATGTGTCGTCAACGTAACGTGACCAAAGCGGTATCGTTTGTCGGCAAGTCGAAAGAGGGCGTTCCTCGATGTTCTGCATCACAATTTTTGCTATAACAACAGAAACTGGAGATCCCATAGCAGTGCCGTGTAACTGTTTGTAGTGTTTACCGTTGTACTGAAAGTAAGTAGACGTTAGGCAAATGTTTAGCAAGTCCATGATGTCGTCTGTCGGTAGCGGTAGTGGGTCGGGAGATTGTCGGATTGCAGTCTCAGTGGATTGTAAAGCCAATTGAAGTGGAATACTTGTGAACAGTGATTTCACATCAAATGACACTAGTTAGCGTTAATGAAGTCTTCAGTGGATTGTGGTTTATGTCTGGATTTGTCAGTTAGCGGTTGTAGTATTGTCGTCAGGTACTTGGATAGTTGGTATGTGGGAGAGCCACAGAAAGAAACAATAGGTCGCATCGGGAAAACAGGTTTGTGTAGCTCCGGCAAACCGTAGAGTTTCGGTGGCTGTGGTACCGAGCACCTCAGTCGATAGTACCGTTGGGTGTCAAAGGCGTTCGTTTTCTTGAGTGTCAGTAGTTTACTGTTGAGTTTACGTTGAAGTGCAGGAGTTGGGTCACGTTTGAGTTCTCCGTAGGTTCGTTTGTCGTTAACTAGTGTGTCCATTTTGTCGAGATAGTCAGTTTTGTCCATAACAACAGTAACTCGTCCTTTGTCGGCTGGTAGGATGACTATGTTCTCGTCGTTTCTCAGTCGTTTCAGTGCGCGTTGTTCGTCTCTAGTCAAGTTGCTGTCATTTAGTGACGTTGATTGTATAGTGGAGGCAATTCTGCTTCTGATGTTATCCATGGTCGGCTCAGATAGCTCTCGTTGCTGAGACAGGGCCGCCTCAACACTAGATACAATAGCCTCGGTCGCCATGCGTTTAGGTGTTACTGAGTGTTTTAGTCCGTTTGATAGTATCTGAGTTTCAGTCTTGTCTAAGGAACGAGAAGAAATGTTACTTACTTGATTCTTGTCTTGTACAAGTGTTACCTTTCCGGGAAGGGGACTAAAGGGATGCTCGTCGAAAATTTTGAAATTTATTCCTGAACCATACAGGGCGTTACCCATCCACAGATTTTTGCCTTACTGTGTATCAGTTCTTCATTTCCGAGTGGCTGTAGAATCCGTGTTCCTTAGTGCCAACCGATTTTCGAGTCTCCTCGATCAACTGTGACTGCGTAGGAAAATGAAATTAAAGTTTTATTTTCGTTTTTCTTCACGCTGTAAAAAGCCGAAATCGAACTTTCAACTTCGTTTTTCAATTTTCTCCGCTTGGAAGGAAATGGAATTCAAATTCACTTTATGCTCTCCGCTTCTCTATTTTCCAGAGCTCTTACAAAAAACCCGATCAACTCTTAGAAAAAACGGATATTAACATTCTTTTTCGTTTTTCGCTTTCGTGTGGAATTTGGGAGACGCATTACAAGTCGTTTTTCGTTTCCGGTTTGTGGCATTGAAACTGACAATGGATAATTTGGCGGGAATATTAGAGAAAATGTCGTGAAATTCAGTATGAAGTTTTTTGTCCTCGTTTGTTAGACATTTGACAATTTTAGCAGAAAATTGATGATTTATCAAGTTACTATTATTAACAATAAACAAAAAGTTCCTATAAACACAACATCCAGTTACATTTTTTAAATTCAAACTTTATATGTTGTTAACCCAACTGATCTAACACTTTCATCAAGAACCTAAAATCAACGTTGAATGAACAGTTACATCTTCGGGTTGAAGGTGACTACAAAGTATGTCATCCCAAACTCTAATCATAAGAAAACTAAGTCAACACGTTAGATAAAATAAATATAATAATAATAATAATCTTTATTTAACGCGGGAAGAAACACTTAACTGAAAAGCTAGTTTACAGGTTTTCCACCTAACAACTGAAACAAATAATTCAAATTGAAAGTAACATTATTAAGAATCCCAACTGGCCGAAGGCAAACCAGTTGGCTATTTACAAGCATGGCGGAGGATTTGAACTCGGAGCTACCGTGAAACAAATCCAGGTAGTGGTCAGGGCGGGACTCGAACCCGGGAGGGGCGGATTTGCGAGTCCGACACGCTGACCACTCGGCCACACTGCCTTCTCTGGATATGTTCAGAAACGAAAACTTTCTAACACAAGTAACTTTCTCAAGATGACATTGTGATTAACTCTTTCTACTGAGCCATTTTTTCCCAATACATCTTTGATCACCGTATAGCAACAAAATATTTCATTTTTGCGACTGCTTCCTTTCTTATTCTAGACAAGAAACTCAACTTATGTGACAATCTCGCAAGAGGAGCTTCTGAAAGTACTACCGAAACATCACAGTTTTTAAACCGTTTTGAAATTGTTGCGACTGAACTAAATCTTAACGTCTTTGACGACTTGTTGATTATTGTAAGAAAGTTGAAAATTTTCTAACGTAAGTAACTTCATTCTAAGATGACATCGTCATGAACTCCTTCAATTGAACCGATCATTTTTCTAATACATCTTTGAACACCGTTAAGCGACTAAATTTTTCGGTTTTGTCACTGTCTCCTCGCTTATTCTGGACAAGAAACTTAACTAAAGTCACAATTTCACAAGAGCATCTGAAAGTACTACCTCAATGATAACATTTTGTGATAAGACTTGAATTATCTTGCTGAATTTTTTTCTGTCACTTAGGGCGTTGTTTAAAATGCGAGTTCTGCAGGATGTTGGTGTTTCAGTTATTCAAATTTGTTTATGTGTCCAGGTTTCAGTGTTACAGCTTTGAACAAAACCTGACTGTTTTAAACATATGCCCTTGTATACAGGTATGCCATCAACATGTACTCCTTGTAAGGAATATAATAGATTAGATGCATGGTTTATAATGTAGTTGTACCAGCTATAGGTGATACATGAACTTGTGAAGCTGTGACAATCATACTGTATCAAACAGCCTTGTCAAAGTAGACTTTGTAACCATATTAGGTAGCAAAGAACAGCTGGCCTTGTGGACTGGAATGACTATCAGATGTGCATGGTATTTGATACCCTTGGTTATCCATCTCCCATAGTGAGTACAGTTCGGATTTGCATGAATCCACTAACCAGAATTAATCAATGGCACCAAGAGAGGTACATGTGCTGTAATGAAAAAAAGAAAAAAGTGCTTACTTCAAAGGGACCCCCATTAAATAGAGGGGGGATTTTGAAATTCCTGGGAAGAAATGTGCTCGTTACGCAGAAAATAACAGTCGTGAAAGGAATTTTGAAGACATTATTGATTTGCACTGACCCATAACTGTGATTGGTCAAAATGATTGTCTGAATTAAGACTATTTTTTCTTTGTTGACATCATTAACACAGTCAAAAAACCCAAGTATTAGTAAGTTTAAATTATTTTTCACTAAACTGCTGGTCAGAGCTAGTGTAGCAATTAGCAAGTATTAGTAAGTTTAAATAATTTTTTATCAAACTGCTGGTTAGAGAGGTAGTGTAGCAATTACCGGTAGCATTCTGCCTTATAGAGAGATATCACAAAAAATTAATTATGGTCTTCAGTGTGTTTCCAGAAATTGTAAAACTTTAGAATGTTGCTGGCAATAAAAGTCTATCTACGGACTTCAAATTTTTATTAGACTAAGTGCTTTATCAAGGGTAACCACGAGAGCTATTTGTTATAATTTTTTTTTTAACAACAACAAACATATGAAACATATGAGTGAACTGCGGTTATGAGACGTATATAAGAACGATCCTTCGCAGTAAAGCACTATTTGAGCAATAGTGGAAATCAGACCTGAAAAAAATTTCAGGCCTGTGCGGGATTCGAACCACTGACCTCTGCGATACTAGTGCAGCGCTCTACCAATTGAGCTAACAAGCCAACTGAGAGCAGGCCATCAAATTAATTCGATATAAACCCGTAGATGATAAATCGAACAACAACAAACATATGAAACATATGAGTGAACTGCGGTTATGAGACGTATATAAGAACGATCCTTCGCAGTAAAGCACTATTTGAGCAATAGTGGAAATCAGACCTGAAAAAAAAAAATTTCAGGCCTGTACGGGATTCGAACCACTGACCTCTGCGATACTAGTGCAGCGCTCTACCAATTGAGCTAACAAGCCAACTGAGAGCAGGCCATCAAATTAATTCGATATAAACCCGTAGATTCACTCATATGTTTCATATGTTTGTTGTTGTTCGATTTATCATCTACGGGTTTATATCGAATTAATTTGATGGCCTGCTCTCAGTTGGCTTGTTAGCTCAATTGGTAGAGCGCTGCACTAGTATCGCAGAGGTCAGTGGTTCGAATCCCGTACAGGCCTGAAATTTTTTTCAGGTCTGATTTCCACTATTGCTCAAATAGTGCTTTACTGCGAAGGATCGTTCTTATATACATATATTTTTTTTTTATCGGTTCTGCTGTTCGTCTTTGTTATTTGTAACTAGTGTAAATAGTTCTCGCCTCGATAGTTCAGTTCTGTATTTATTAGTATTTCTTCGTGCTGTCAAAATGTTAATTTAGTTTGTCAGCGTTGTTTTATGTAATCGCCTTTGTGTATTATGTAGCCTTCTTTAGTCTATTGTTGTAGCCTTTATCCGTTATATAACGACGGTCGTAGTTTGTAATTTTCATTCAGCCGTTGTTATTCCGGAGTACCGTACAGATCTTGTAAGCAGTTACACTTTCGTTTGTATTTTCCTGTGTTTTTTCGTATTCATTTCGTTATATTTTAGTTTCCTTGGGTTTAAGTTCGCATTGTTAATTCTGTATTTCTGTGTTATGTATAAGTGAACGTTGAGATTAAGGGAACGCATTCAAACTGTGACGGAGTGTCAGTTACATCAAGGTTACCAATAGTAATATTCTTCACAAAGCTGTGAAGGACATATAAATTTGGCTTATGAACACTGTGCTATGACCCAAGTGTACCTGCAGATTTTACAAGATGTGGTATATTTGTATAAATGTGATCTATCAGAGTATGGTAGTTTGTAGTATACTGGTTAATCAACTGTGTATATCCTCTTTCTTCCATTAGACATTTTGTAAGAGCCTTTTGTTCTGTAGTCTATTCCATTAGATTCACATTGGAATCGCCTAGGAGCACAACAGGAATGCTGCAGTATGTTAATTTCGAGCTATGAAGGTGATTTAGGGCATCAATCAAGTTTGACAAATTTACATATGTTTCAGAATGGTAGATACCGATCACATGAACATTTAGAATTGGATCACTAGGAACCATAACGGTAATTTCCACATTATAAAAGTTAAACTTTTGTGGAACTTCTGCACAATTCAAGTCATTCTTAATGTGAACAGCAGTTCCATAGCAAGTTCTTTTTGTAGATTGATTGAAGTCATTCCTGTAAAGGGAAAATTCACGAAGCTGATATGTGTCACCTCTATCTGACAAGCAAAGCTTTGTTTCAGCAAAAATGTTGATATCAGCTTTTTGAATGTTGTAATCACTTCGTATATCATCTATGTAAAGGTGGAGAGATCTAACTTTCTGAAACAAATTTGTTTTTGTTTTGGGTGAACCCACAGTCTGTAATACTGCTAATGGCGCAAGGGTAGCTTCTGTTCATAGTCTGCTCATTTCATTTTTAACTTTCTCACTAACCTTGATTTTATTTTCATTCAAATTAAGAATGTGCAATGCAGAGCTATTTCTTACTCGGCTCAAACCAACATGATGCATGTACGTGCTCCCTTACTGACACTGGAAAATCAACAACTGCTTCATCCAATGTATCACCTTGACAACGATAAATTGTCTTCAAGCAGCAGCGGGTCTAAGTGGAAATTGTCGTCGAAGAATGTACACTGGAACTTTTTTATTGATTCGAAATTGTCTTGTCACTTCAAAAATTGGTGTCCAGTCTTTACTGTTTGTTTTGTACATATGCGTATTTTCCGTCAGCTGCTTTCTGCTTATGTCATAGTTTGGGAATGATACCCAAATAATACTTGGTCTATTTGAGTTCTCAAGTCTGTAGTCTATTTTTGTATAACACATTCTGCACCATTAGTGAGCCCATCAGTCACATCAATATTAGTTGTCAGGTCATATTTTGCCGAAGTCGCTACTGACACTACTGAATATAAAACCCACTGTCTTTGTTGGATCATCTGGAATTTTATTTGTTTCCTCAGGCCATCCGATATATCCCCAACTATCATGTCAACAGCCGTGACTTCACCCTTTTCATTTTTAGAAAAAGTATACAGGGCATTGTTGTGAGCATGCGCTGGTGCATTTGTAGTAAATAAATGTGTTATGTTAAAAGGGTCATTATCTTCTTCAGGTCTTATGTTCAGAAATCTTTGTTTCAGAAGGGCTATATCATTTCTAGAGTGCTTTCCCACTCTGAAACGATTGACCAGCTCAGCGAATTCTTTGTCATCTTTTTTTCTCATTATTTCTGTTAATTCCAAAAAAGTGACGTATTCTGCACAAATGTTACTTGCTAAAGCATCATATCCAGTTTGAGAATTTTCAAAGATCCACTTGTCAAAAACTGGTTTTAACTGGAAAAGATCACCAACAGTTATCAAGCTTATCCCACCAAATGGCTCTTTATTTCCCTTTATTTGTTGTAATCTTAAATTAAAAAAGTTGAACATGCCACTTCCTACCACAGATATTTCATCAATGAATGACTTTTAGTTTCTTTAGTTGCGTTTTAGTGGTATTTAGTCTGTCACTGTCCAGTGTGCAATATTTAAAACCCCTATTGGCTGGTATCTTAAAGGTAGCAATGTATTCCCTTTTATGTTGAATGCTGCTTTACCAGTAGGGGCTGATTTGACAACTTTCACATCATCTGGATTTTCCCCTGTAACACTATTCAGATATCTGATCAGTGCTTCATACAAAGCGTTTGTAACAGTGCTTTTACCAACTCCAGCTCCCCCACTTAAGAACAACCTGAAAGGGTCATCTTTAGTTTTGATTGAACGTAAGACATGATAAAAAAAACTGTCGTTGTTTTTCATTCAGTGAGCGCACAAGTGTATAATAATCATAATCAGACATATGATTTATAACAAGTTCATCTTCATCATTAGTTCTAGGGAAAATACCAATATCATCAAGCAAATCATACTGCTTCTGTTGCTTGTTTTTGCCAGGATCAAAGCAACCAAATAATTCACTAGTATTATTTTTATTAGCCTAGTCGTGGCTATTGATATGTTCTGTGTTTGGAGCAACATCGTCAAAGTTGTCATATTTTGCATTATTCACATCATTCATTGCTTTATCTACTATTTCTGAATGGTATTCATACTGGCACCTGTTGGTGAGAATCTCATCTTTAATCTGTTCAAATTGTTCTTGGTAAGTTTGACAATTGTCTATAACGTCAGTGTTTTCATTTCGCCATGATGTATAGCATGAGCTGCTCTCTGTAATGGTTTTCAGGCTTCTTATCTTTATGGTACCTGACAGATCGGATGATTTTAGGTTTCTTTTGTCTTACTAGTTTCATATCCCCTTTAAGCAGGTATTCATTTGGTTCACATTCATGCTCAGTGGCATCAGGACCACTAGGGTCATCAACGGTGTCATCATCAAAATTAGTTTCTGGAACAAATTAAGTCATCAGGACCCCTTACTAATAGCTCAGTACTACTGTGAGCATGTTCATCTTTAATATAGTTAAACCAGGCAACAAAGCCTGCTAGGCACAACTTTTCTAATTGTCTTGGTCTCCTTTGATAGCGTTTAATGACGTTGTTTCACTCTATGTCAGCTGAATTGTCAGGCAACTCCTTCGGCTTATCTAGCTTTTTTAACAAGAATGTCCTTTCATCTGGAGACGAGGTGCTGATAAACTGAAAATCACGGGTGGATCTTCTCATTGGCATTTGTAATACACGATACACAGCCTCTTGAGCACTTATTTCAACTGCATTTAGGAATTTATTTCCGATATGCCTAATTCTGTTTGTGATATCTTTATTACCAGATTTGGCATCATCAGTTGCTTTTTCTAGAAGTTTGCTCATACCTCTTTGACCTTTTGTAATGTAAGATAGTATGTATGTGGCACATGCATAAGGATCCAGTACATATTGGATATCCATGTTTGCTTGCCAGGGTTTGAGTAAAACATTATTATAACTGTTGATCCTTAGTTCTGATGGTGTCCTTTTAAAAAATAGTGCGGTACGTTTTAATGTATGTCTTATAGCTGAGACGTAACTTTCTTCAGTTAATTGCAATTTGTTGAGAAAATCTTCAAATATAATGTCTTCACCATATTACATGCTGTCAAGCACCTCTTTCATTTTTTCAGAATTTTCTTTTATCTTTTTCTGCTTCTGTTCATCAAGGTAGGAGTTTTCAAGAGATGTTAGAATCATTGTCCTTGGCATTGGTGGTAATGGAAAGTTAAATCTACAAATCTTATGCCCTGCCGTCTTACATGTCTTGGCATGCCTGTGCATTTGTAAATTCACAAGCTCTTCCATTTCACTTAAAATGTTTGGTTCTTGGCAAGTGACATACTTATCAACAAAGGTTACAGTTTCTTCATTAGGACTTTTTTCATATTATGGTGCATCCTTTACCCAAAATAAACCACGAATATGTGGGATTCCTCTCTGTTGAAATTCATCTCTGTAGAAATAATCAGCTATTTCTCCTTTAGGCATTACACTGCTCTTTGCGACATCATGGATGAATAATTGAACCATGTGTTCAAAATTTCACACACAAGTTACAGGGTCTTTTTGTATAAGATTTGATTTTTGTTCCTATGTCATTTGTTTGATCTCATTATCAGTGTACTCTTTTTTCTCTACAATTCTACCTAAAGTTTTAAGAAGATGAGTCCACCTTGTTTCAGCAGCTGAGAAAGAGCAACTGAAATCATATGGCGTTCCATCACTGCCAAAATTCAAACTTAGCCCTTTATCCACGCAAATGAAACATTCGACCCTCCACTACAACATTCACTTCAGGCGTTTAAAATACACTCACAACATTCAAACATGCACTCCAAACATTCAATCAATCAATTGAAACATTCAAAGCAGGCATGCAAAATCCACTTAGAACATTTGGACATGCAATTTAAACAAGCGGTTATTCAATTCCAACTTTCATGTCGGACATTCGACTTTCAATTCCACAGTCCATTCAAACATTCGATTATTCAATCTGAACATTCAATACGAATATTCAATCCAAACATTCAATTCGAACACTCGATTCAAACATTGGATTATTCAATTCAAACACTCAAATCGAACGTTCAGTCTAAACATCCAATTCCAACATTCAGTCCAAACATTCAATTCAAACAGGTTTGTCAGCTATACAGCTGTTACGTGTCCCCCTCTATAAATAAAGTCCATACTTACTTACTTACTAAACATTCAACATAGTCCCCAGGATCTCTCTTTCTTTTCTTACACACAAGCTTCATCACAGCAGTCCTGTTTCCTGTTTTCAAGATGGCTTCCAGAATGACATTTCAGTCGTAGTTAATAAAACCCGGAACGACCCACAACGACCCAAAACGACCCACAATGACCCACAACGATCTTCAAACGACCGAGGACAATCTCAAAACGACCCACAACGATCTCAAAACAAAAGTTTAAGTTTAAGTTTAGTTTAGTTTAATTTATTTCGCCACAGGAATGGCAGGAGAAAGGAACAGAACTTTCGTTCCAATTGACACCTAACCCCTTTTTTACCCACCCATCCCACCCCGAGGAGGACATCCATCACACAGTAATCTCGTGTGTGGGAAATTAGCGTCTCCTACCCCAACCCTGCAGGAGACGGGACCTCCAATTATCGTCCCTATCCGAGAAGACTAGAAAGTCTAACCATTTGCAGATATTATTAGAAAGGCAACACTTTCTTCTCAGTTAATTAAAAACCCTGAGTGTTAGTCCGACCCGAACTCACGACCTCCCGCACAACAGTCCGGCGCTCTACCAATTGAGCTAGCCGGGAGGCGGTTGAAAAAGAAACCAAAAAGAAAAAAAAAATAAAACACAACGACTCACAACTACTCAGATTACATTTGATAGTACGGCAACACATTCATAGGGTTGTCAAAAACAGGACAGAATAAATGAGTAAATGCAGCTTTTCACGAAAAAGAATCTCCATTCGGAGAAACATTTGTAAGTCCGATCGATGTCTCTTCGGCCGGCCATCGAATAAAGATATTATAAGTCACATGAAAAGTTTCATCAGCTTTGCTCTCCGTAAACATCCATATACATTCGTGCGGCGACGCACTTTACTTTCTTGTCGATTTCTTCGCTAGCGAAGCGAACTGGGATTGCAGTATTATATATGAAAATGACCATCAAGACAGCAGAGATCTCATGTACATATCTACCACGAGTTCCACTATACGTAATTGTTTCCCTTTACAGGCAAAGACCTCATGTATATCAAAGGTAATATTCCAAACCCCTGCACTAGTTTAGACGTTTTCAATGTTAATGCTCTTTCATTATCAAAGAAGCTTAACTCCTCTCACATGTTCAATTAATTTATTAGGTATTAATTTGTCAATTAATTTATATATATACATATATATATATATTCATTTTCAGTTTTTATTGTACATAGATTATCTTCTAGTATAGTCTTCACTGCTTTAGGAGTATTTGATTAAAGATTAAAGATTAAAGTACATACCCACCACGAGTCCTCTGTACGTAATTGAGTGGCACGTCGACGTTATTTAATAGTGCATTGAATAATTAAACGTGTTTTACGTATTTGGGCACTCGTGGTGGGTATAAATATGAGACCTTTTCAATCAAGACTCTCTTCATTTCATAACACGAAATAAAAGCATAGAACACCACATGGTAATCCTTTAATTTACTCCATGAATTAACATATTCAAACATGATCTTACTGAATTAATAAAAAAATTCTACCTCTGAAAATCGATAGAAAACGATGCAGAATTCTGAATGTTTCACTATCGAAGAGAACAAGCTTAATGTTACTACCAAAAGAGGAGAAGTTCACGGACTTCGACTCAGAACATTTAATACGGCGCAAGTGTCTCTTCTGGTTGCCATCAATATCAATCAATACTAACAACTTGAAAACGATAACCTAGCATGTCTCTAAATGTATTTCGTTATCGAAGAGAAAAAGCATAATGTTATTACCAGAAAAGGTGAAGTTCATTGACTTCGACTCTGAACATTAAGGCACAAGTGTCACTTCCGATTTAGAACCACAGTAGCAATAAAACATATGTCTGAATGCATTTTAAACGGCACCAGATACCATCACTGTTCTTCGTCATATTCTACTTTTAACCATTTTGCTTCCAGGTTCTCGCGGCTGCCATCAGGTAAGAACTTCAGTGTTTTACTTTGCACGGTTACAGCAGAAAATTTAGAGTTCAGAAAAAATTCTTTAAGGCACTTTGTTAGGAAATGGAGATACACATTCCCCGTATACTTCACAAGCTTTCCTGACTTGTCCGTTCGTTCACGTACTCCAACCGTCTTCACCAAGATAATATCAGCCTGTTGAAATGCGACTCTGCATTGTTCACAGCTCTGCACACTTTTTGGACAACGTTTGTTGTCCAGTCTGCTAACATGTACGAACTGCTTCCTAGAAATTCTGTCTGGATCCAGTAGTTCCAGGTTCCGAGTGTCCTTCTTCGGTTGTACCTAACAAATGAAACAAATGAAGGAAAAGAAAAGAAATTGAGAGAAATGGTGAGATATTCGATTATATGTGACTCTGTAACATTATTAAGATTGTGTGTTCACCGACAGTATTTTGTAATTAATTATAAGGAATGTGTTCAGGGAGGGTGACCAAAACCATTCTTAAAGTTAAGGGATGATGTACTTTTTAATAAGTTATGTTTGTACAACGAAATATGGTACATCCTTCACTGAAACACGTTGGATTTTTCTCCAGTTTTAACAACCTGTATAAATAAGGTAACTCATCACAGAGTCACACTTTAACTTATCTTTGAATACTCCGACATTTGTTTCACTTATGTTTTGCTCTTTGTACCTACTTACTTTCCATTCAGCTTCTTTGCCGACTTGAGAAATGACCAGCGGTGAAACAGCTACCTTCTTGCAAGCTGGTAGTGTTGTGCGCTCGCTAAATTGTTCTGGTTCCGGTAACTGCGCTCGTCTTTTTTCGGAAGGTGGAATTACTTTCAGACCAGCAGACTTCTGCTTGGCGTATGTATCGTAAGAGCATGCAACAAACCCTCTAAACGCTTCCATATGTTGTGCCTGCGTTGCCGGGCCAATTCTGTTCCACTTTACGCATCGACTTGAAAATGGTTATAGCCGGGAGCAAGACGGTACTTCCTGAGGCCTTGCCATCTCTTCTTCCAAGTAAAACTCCTCTGCCTATGTGAACAACTGGGCAGTAACGGCTGCGAACTCTTTGGGGACGTCCTCCTCGGTCGTTCTCTTCTTCTGAAGCTTGCGTTTTAATTCGAGGCCGTTCGTGTAAAATCTGCATTCAATGCTGAGATTTTCTCTTGCAGAAAGAACGAGGCAATCTTTGAACAGCTTAGATCTGTTGCATTTGAACCAATGGTGGAAACCTGGGGCTATTTCTTCCCATACCGGCTTCAAGCTTTCCAGTTTCGGATCAAAATCGTCCTCTGCGTCTGCTAAACCATTCTGTAAAAGAACGGGATCTTGCGTCCGTTATATATCAGACATCACCCTTCACTGGGAACGCTGGGAACACCGAAGAGTTTTGAGCTGGTGGACATCACGCTCTTGCACGCGTTGAGTGCACCAAAGCCTTTTAGCTTCGTTGAAAACGTCACATAGTCCTTAAGATAGGGCTTTATCTAAGTCATGGCCGATCTTTCTAATTTTGAGCAGCTCTGGCTTCTAAATTGACAATCTCGCCTGCAAATCTTCGATAGCATTCTCTGGTCTTACGAAAATGCCAAAAGCTTGGCCCAGGGAACCCTGGATTTTTGTCCTTTAAATCGATTAGGGCTTCGTTTGTGTACGTCGTGTCAGTGAGCCAGAGCCCTTCGACAAGTTCAAATGTAGTGTCTACTCGGAATACCGAATTCCCATTTACGCAGAAGCGGTACAAGTCATTGATCATGTTGGAGAGACTGTTGAAAGTAACATCTTTCTTTCTTGAATGTTACACTTTCGAGGAAAGGAACCGATTGTAGGGAGGAAATCATCTCCTCTGCTTCACTTTTGAATTGTTTCTTGCTACTGGAGCTATTAGAAGGTTCTTTTTTTATAACAGCTTTCTATCGTCAGTTAACTTGGGAACAGGTATAGCTTCACAAACCGTACTTGCTCTAGCTCTGGCAATGGAGTTATAAACTTGGTCCGTTGATAATCCCTTACCGATCAGATTACGTGTTACGTGCACGAATGACCAACAAATGTCCGCTAACAAAGCATATATGAAAATAGACTCCCGAGTACGATATATGGCACGCAACAAAAATGTAACAACAAGCAGTTACCCATTTTAACTATTATTTAATTAGTTTTACAGTGTCTAATTTACTTAGGTTAAAGATTAAGTTAAGCAGTTCATAAAGCAGGCTTACAATCCTTCATGCCGTGTAAGTGTTCGTCGTCTTGATCAACTTCCAATTCCAACATCCACTGACTGAAGACTACAGCGCTTGGCTTTCTTGATTCATGGCTTTCTTCCCGTGTACACAAATTCTTCCAGAGGACTTCATAGTGAACTCTGTATTCTTTATCTTCTTCCCTTCTCGGCTATCGTCTTTTTCATCTCTTTCTTCTCTCCGGATATCGCAAGGTCAAAACGTCATAGCCTTGTCACATCATAGCTTCCAAAAGCTCAGTCAGCAAGCCACGAGGGTAAGCCCTCGGGCAAATCCCTTTTGTACTTCTCATAAGCCAGCTTTTATTCATTTACTTTCGTTATCTAGAATGTTCTAGTACTATTTATAGCGTATTACAAGTTGTACTATTTTTGGAGACTGCTGAGTCATATGAAAGAAGTTTCTGGAATATTACAGATTATAGATAATTCTGGAAAAGTCTGGGATTGCGTGACAGATTCAGTAAAAATAATTCGATCCTCATAACAATCGATCTTTGAGAAAAGACTGGGATCTTTCCTGTAGTATTGCCCACTGGTTGGTTTGGTAGCATTCCCGTGCCGAGGAAGGTCGAAGCGTTGATCCGCCCCATCTGCCCATTTATACGTGACAACATAAAAGGGCCTTCGTTCTTAATCAGCATAACCTTTAATTGTGGTGATAGCTCGGGAGAACTTAGGATTGCTCTGACTTGCGTGGTACTACCGTTTGAACTCATATATTTCGTTTGCTGGAACGATTTCTTTCCTGTAACCTTTAGAGTCGAGTACATTGACATACCATACGCCATTTCTATCTTTGTGGGACGTGCGCGACCCCTCCTCATTGTACATATAGAACTTTGTAACACTGCCTTTGGAAATATATGCTCCATTGTCATCCGCTTTGGCGGATGATATTGGAATTTCTCTCATATCCAAAATGAATATTTCATTTTCGCGGATTCTGGAGGATTTCTGTTTTAAGTTGAAATCTTCCGGATTTTGTAGAAGGATGTTGATCAGACTTCGGTGATCACCGTCTACACTATTTTCAGTATTTTCATTGTTCATTGTCGGCTTTGTTTCTTCTCTCTCGCTATTTAAAGATAGACTGTATATTCTATTTCAAAAACAGGTTTGATTATACCTTTTATCAATGGCACCCAACGAGCAGTTCGAGCCAAGAGCCTACGAGAAATATTTCTAGGCTCCTTGTAATGTTTAAAGACTATCGAAAGAGACGTTGTTATCACTTGGACAAATTTGATCTCTTCGGATATCTTCGCTAAAATATGAAGTTTTAAGAATTTTCCGCTGGTATTCCAGTAATTAGTTATGTTCAAATACTTTCACTTCTACTGTCGCACCTACTCGCTTGTTCTAATTATGCACAACTTGTGATTGGTTAGTCTCTGGTATTTATACCTTTGTGACCGTTGAATATTCACTAGCGATCCACGCGCAGTTTATACTTCAGCATATATCCCATCCTCCCACCCAGCTTACTGCAGCCTGTTGTTATTTTTGTCTATAGGCCGTAGGGATGCTTCTTACGAAAGCTTCCGCTGCTTCAAATGTGAAAATTACGGTCACTGGGCCAAAGACTGCCACTCTGCCTTATGGCCTGCAGGAGAACCACAACTCCTTACCAGGACCTTCCTACAACAAACCAACAGGAATTCACTCAAGCCAACCAGCTATCAGCTATTGAGGAAGACTTAGCCCAGGTACAAGAAATTGTAGTATTATTTAAAGTGGAAAGTGGACTACATTTAAGCGTAAAGGGTTGGTAATATTGGTAGAATTATGACAAGACATTGCGTCATGTCCACCCTGTGTAAGGACCGTTGGGATACAGAGTTTCAACTTGACGATTACTGTCTGGAAGAATTGTAGTTTTGGAAAACAAATCTTATCAATATCAACATTAGATATTGTTTTGCATATACATGCCCTAGCTCATTTGTATATTCTGATACCAGTGCTACTGGTAGTGGTTCTGTTATCGGCTTCAAAAACGAGTACGTGTGCCATAGAATGTGGACGGATTATTAGAGTCTAGAGAGCTTCACTTGGAGGGAGTTATGTGTTATTAAATTTTCTTTGCAATCGTTTCCTCCGGTCCTTAAAGGATCACATGCCAAGTGGTTTACTGATAATCAAGCCGCTGCCAGAATTGTTGAAGTAGGCAGCATGAAGTTAGAATTGCACAGAATGGCGAGAAAAATTTTCGATCGATATTTGTGTTCAGTCAGGAATTTACCTAGACATACAGTGGATTCCCCGCACTTTAAATCAACAGGCTGATTATATTAGTCGTTTGATAGACGTCGAGGATTGGCAGACTACCAATTATTTGTTTTTGTCCCTAAATGATCGCTGGGGGCCGCACTCGGTAGATTGTTTCACTAATTATTATAATCATAAGCTATCCAGGTTCTTTTCTAGGTTTTGGAATCCGAATACGGCGGGCGTCGACGAAATTCTTTGTTCAACCACTTGGAGGAGAGAACTGTTGGGTAGTCCCGCCCGTTTCTATCGTTTCCAGAATTCTTCATTATATGAACTCTCAAAACTCTGTGGGTACTGTTGTTCTACCCTTTTGGCCCTCAGCCAATTATTGGCTTCTACTGGCAAATAAATACTTCAAGTATATATCAGCTTATAGCATGCATATTGGGAACCAGTCCCTAACGCATGGTAGGAATCTCAATTCCCTTTTAGGATCGAAACACTTCAAGGGGCATGTCATTGCTCCTAGGATGGAATTTTTTTACTTGATTAGCTTACTGCTTGCAACGTCTGGGGGTGGCGCCCTTCCAGCTTATATGTTATGATTACTTTTCACTGTTTGCTTGAGCTTTTTTCTATCTATGGTGACTGCACCAGTGACGTTGCATTTTCCTGGCACTGGCTTTGGAGTGTCTTTTATTTTGTAATTTCAGATACTTAGTTCAAACGGAGCTTGGAAACTCTTCCTGTTTTCGTCTTCACCAAATTTTCGTCAAATCGTGAGCGCGATGTTACAGTCCCGGGCAAACTCTACAACTAAATAAAGGCTGATAGTTTCGAAAGAAACTGTTTGGGGCTGCGTCGGTGGGAGTAACGAAATAATTTGGATATATCAACAAAGTTGAAATGGTAAATTGGCCACCGTAATGATTACAAAAGCTGACGTTTCGAGCGTTAGCCCTTCGTCTACAACTAAAGCCTGCCTTCGGGTCAAAAGGTTTTTAGAGTGGTGTAAGAGTAAGAAACTAATTGTTCAATTGCCTTTTCCTGTAAGCACAGTATCGCTTTATCTATTTGCAAGTCATCAGTCTTGTGCTTTAAGCGCGTCCTTAATCCAAGCTCATGCCGCTCTTAAATGGTTTCACACGTTTGTGCCTAGCCTCGACCGTAATCCTCTTGATAGTGAATTTTGTAAGAACATAATTGAGTCAGCAAAACGTAGCAAGTCTAAACCAATTGCCAAGAAGAAACCATTTTCCTCCCAGATTATTAAAGACATTCTAGATGCTTCTAATAAGGAAGATGCTAATGTGAAAGATGTTAGGATAGCTGCTTTATGCTCGTTATATGGAGGCCCGTTCTGGTCAAAATTGCTTTATTTATTTTATGGTAAACATTGAATTATTTTTTTAGTGTCAGACAATTATTTTTGTTGTGGTTTTCAATTATCAACTAGGGTTTTATTATTTTTATCCAAGCTGTAATTATTTGTCACTAATTCATTTTTACTATATTTCTTTATTTTTCTCAATAGTTGAATTATTTTTGTGTACAATTATTTTTTTGTGTGTTGGAATTATTTTTGAGTACAATTATTTTTTTGTGTGTTCGAATTATTTTTGTGTACAAATATTTTTTGTCGTGTTCGAATTATTAAGCATATCCCATGAGTCAATGCAGTCCCGACTGGTAGGACTGGGAACGTATCCCACAAGCCTATGCAGGTGTATAACTAATATGGCGGAAAATGCCTCGGAATAGAGTAATCAGGGAAAGAAATGAGAGGGGTTTTTTATACTTTCTTCAAACTTTGAAGTGTGTATTACGTCTATTTATTGATCAAGAAGTGCTGGTGTTTACAGTTGACGAACTCCAAGAATCAAGAAGTCGTTTGGTAGATGCTCCAGGAACTCTTATGCTGATCGAACATGACTTAACTCAGAGAGATATAAATGTTACTGGAATACCAACAGAAGCTGTACAATTTCCATTTCGTAACTTAAGGCACTTATTGGTGCACTTAATCAACCTCTTGTCTGCTGAAATCGAGAAAAGTGAGAATTATAATGAAGATGATACTGCTTATCACGCGCCGTTAAAATCAAAACCGGGGCCTGGGCGAAAGCCATACGATATTTCAAAAGAACGAGTTGAACATCTACGTTCTCTTTTCTTCTCGTGGACAAAAATTGCTGCCATTCTTCAAGTCAGCATTTCAACACTACAAAGACGTCGTAGGGAGTTTGGTCTTAGTGATGAGCTCGAAAAATTTTCAGATATTTCAGATGATGAATTGGATAGAATTTATGCAACAGTATCAGGAAACTTTCAAAGTGGCCCTCTTACTCCAAACATTGGAAGACGAAGATTTATAGGTGCACTTAGAAGTAGGGGTTTGCGTGTTCAAAGGTGGAGGGTCAGTGAGTGTTTGCATCGGGTTGATCCAGTTGGAACAACTTTACGATGGAGAATGGCTATTCGCCGCCGAAAGTACTATGTTCCAACTCCAAACAGCCTATGGCATATTGACTCTGGACATAAATTGATTAGGTATAAGTTGATTACCCATGTTTGCATTGATGGGAAGACCAGACTGCTGGTATATGTACATTGCTGTAACAACAACAAGGCTGACACTGTCCTATCTTTGTTTGAAGATGGTGTTCAAAGAATGGGCCTTCCGTCAAGAGTTAGAAGTGATTATGGCATGGAAAACATATATGTTGCACAGTACATGTTAGAACACAGGGGAGAGGGAAGAGGAAGTATTATCACCGGTTCCTCTGTTCACAACTGCAGAGTTGAAGGAAGTCACCGCGACATCTATGCTGGTGTGCTAACTTTTTATTCACATATATTTGAGGCAATAGAAGATGAAGGCATTTTAGATGTATTGAATGATGTTCACTTGTATAGCCTCCATCATGTCTTTATTCCATGCATAAATAAGTCTTTGCAGGAATTTGTTCAGCAAATGAACAACCATCCAGTGTCAAGTGAAAAAAACAAGTCACCACTTCAAATGTGGCAGGAAGGGATGCTTGAAAATATACATTCTGGTCATACTGCATTGAATCCATCTGAAATTGATGACTTTGGAGTTGACCCAGAGGGATTACTCTCAGTGGAAGAAGAAGACTACCAGGTTAATATA
The DNA here is from genome assembly GCF_964205215.1 of Stylophora pistillata. Lineage (NCBI taxonomy): Eukaryota > Metazoa > Cnidaria > Anthozoa > Scleractinia > Pocilloporidae > Stylophora > Stylophora pistillata. Next base: position 14,748,195 of record NC_142530.1, read on the forward strand.
GAGTGTCCATCAATCAGTCTATCTGAACAGCAAATTAAGCAACTTCCCAATCCATTGCAAGTAGATGATTACTGTGGTATTGGTTCTTTTTTACAATGTGTGGAAACAGTCAATAGATTTCAACAGTGAAAGCAGTTATTATGTTATATTAATAGATCCTTATGTTTTAATTGTGTGCTGGTATGATTTTCAGGTGCAAATACAGTCAGTCTGTATGTAGTCAAGTTACAATGGATTTCAGCTTGAGCATTTGCAAATACATGCCTTATATTTACCAGCAGTGAGCACACGTTGGTTAATAAGTGATCAACTATATGCTTGATGCTAAAATCAAACATAGGTATAAAAAAGTCCCTGAAATTTAGTTCCAAGAAGCAGCACATCCTCAAAGGACAGCACTTACACAAATAATGTGTATGGATTCCGCTCCTTTGAAAAGTTTGTAGCTAACTTACTCTAATGAAACAAAAAGGGTTAAATCAGTGTTCAAATCAAGTTCAATAAAATTTTACTTACAGCCATTATATTTGAATTTAGGAAGATTGTACATCTTCGATTTTAGCTGTATGTAGGTCTTATTACCAGAGAACAAGGTAGGAAAATTTAAACCCCCCTCAGGAAGCACAGACTGAGCTTGCCAGCATATGATCGACCAAGGTTTAGATTTTCTTATCTACATCAAGTAAGCATGGTTAATAAGGATTTTATTATGCAACCTCTAAATCCTTAAAAGATGCTAGAAATAATAAAATAACATCCTGAAAACAATGCAAAAACACTGAAAGTGATTCTTCAATGAGCGCACATGGTCTAAATAAGAAAAATTCAATTGCACAACAGACAATCAGAGCGTGCATACTTTATAAAAGGAGTCTAAACTGTAGTGTATATAAGTTCTTGGATTAAATGGTCACACTTCAACAAGGTAATCACTTTAATTTACAGGAAACGTCAACCATCAATTAGGGCCATTATCTTGTTGAAGTGTGACCTTCAAAGTCCAAAGCCTTTTTACTATTGAACATGCAATCTAATGGGCTGATTACCAAGATGTGGAGCACTCAAGAAGCTAGAGAAACACTCTCTGCACTGCCTCTTTATATTTATCAAATAAACAAAACAAACACATCAAATGTTTCAACCACAACATTTTTTAATGACAGTTCAAAATGAGAGTTGTTATACATTTTAATTTGAATGTATTGTGTCGGTTGGGAGTGAACACAAAAAGACATGATTAAGATCAAAACTTTATTATTAACCCTTTAACTCCCAAGATCTGATTGTTAATTCTCCCCTCTAGCTGCTACACATTTCCTTGTAAATCAGTTATGAGAATTTGGTGTCCAATCAAGGTAACAACTTCTACCTGATAAGTTTGAGTATTCTCATTACCTGTTTGATGGATAATGTATGGATATTATGGGGAGAAGTTACTTGTTAGTCACTTTTGGGAGTTAAAGGATTTTAATGGTCAATAAAATAGCAATGTAACAATACGCAACAAAAGCAAAAGGCATTTAAATAACAAGGTAACTGTAGTGTTATCTGGAACACTCGTTAAAACTTATGAAAATGCAAATGAACTCAAATGCCAAACTCAACAGTAACTAATGATTTAAATTGCAAATAAACTGATATTAATTGCATATGAGCACCAGCATTATCCATTGAGCATTTAGGAAAAATGTTGTCAAACATGTCATGAATGGTAAATTCACTTCGAAACAAACCAAAAGGAAACCTTTTTATCTTTCTTTTAGGGTTGAAGAGCTCAGATTCAGTGTAAATGTGAATATCTCATGAATTATACAAGAATTCCTTCCTGCATAAGAATTAGTTCTTGTGACTATAACATTGATTACAGTCTTGGCTTTTAAAAACACATCAACAGTTTAAAAAATGGCAATCCTGAAGCTAAGATTTTCTTGAGATATTAGATCTTACCAAAATAGTCTTGAGAAAACGCTAAATCATATAAAGAAAACAGCCTTTCTGTGGATGGAAGAGAGAGTTGCTGAGTTGGTCTTGGAAGAGACAGAACATTCCCATAAGTATGAGCTGTGGGTATGAAATTTCCCTTAACATCAGTTTCTTCACTAGTTTGGACTTGATTGGCAAGTTTGGTGATCTCATTTGGAATAACAAATGAATTAACTGGTGGCGTAACAAATCCAAGAGCTGGCTCATGACTTGCACCAGTGACAAATTCCAGTATATTACTAAGGTCAAGGGTTTTTTCCCCACAACTTCTCCTGCCACTTGCTACCTCTCGAATATACCTGACGAAAAGCTGATAAACTTCCTTTTCATACTTTAAGGCATTACTTTCTTCTTCAGAAAAGCTTGGTTTCAAGAGATGTCGCAGTATTGGAACAGTGAGCTTGCCCTCTGCACCTGGTCTCAATAGATGCTGTAACATAGGCAACTGACGAAGAGATGATAACATTCCAAGTTGCTCAAGGCCTCTTTACAGTTCAGGTACACATGGGCTGGAGGTTTTGGATGATGACAGAATTTCTTGGAGAAGGTCCTCTTCTATGTAGGTTGGCATTTGACCATTTTGAAGCATTGCAATGGCAATCATTAGCCCTGCAAAAAATAGTCCTTTGAAAGGAAATTGCGAAGGCCTTGGTCAAAATACTTCTTCTTAATGGCCTGGTTTACAAGTCTGATCCACTGTTTCCGAGGACCACCTTGATCAACACACTCCTCTCCCATAAAATCAACACAAAATGTACATCTGTAGTTGCGAATAAACTCAAGTTCACTGAATGTTGACTCAAGTAAGTTATCACGGTTAACTGTGATGAGGTTCACATCTCCTTCAAGCGTTTCTTCACAGGTTGACATGTCAAGCTCTCTTCCTCCATTTATTTCCTGCTGTAAAAATCTGAGCACTTCTAGTGGTTCAGAGAGATTCAAAGATTTGGCTTTGTCTAATATTGATTGAATGTCAAAAGGGCAATCAATATCACAATATCCTTCACATGTTGCTGGAAACACAGTGGCTGTAGTAGACTCTTCTTTAGCAGGTTCAGCACTTGTTGAAGTTGAAGATGGCTGATGTTTAGCTTCCACAAGTATTACATCATTGTTATCAATTTCACTTTCTTTATGATCAAAGTCAAACACAGACTTAGATAGCATCTCCTCGATTTCTTTATCCACATGTGGAAGATAGTCAAGTAATCTAATAATGATATGTCCTGTGGGTGATATGGACTTGAATAGCAATGTAGCATCGATCTTTTTACCACTTGGGATATTGGGAGTCAGCAGAGTTCCCCCACAGTTTTTAACTATTTCAAACCTTAGGTCTTCCATTTCGGTGCCTTTTAGAAGGGATGACAACTGCTTATGCAACTCTTCGGCTTCCCAATTCCTGTCCACGTCAAAGCCTGAAACAACTCGTCGCTTTCTTTCCATTTGAACTTTTTCAGTTTTCGATGGCATATGTTCATGTCCTTTCTCAATGATAATAGCATCTCGTGTTACAATAGAAGACCTAACTGGGCGCCCGACAGAGGATGCTGTAGACTCATACGGATGAACTCTTGATCGCGATGATGATCGGCGGCCAGATGAACGTGGCACTGTACTCATTGCAGATCGCGAGTTTAAAGTTGGAAATCTTCTCTGCAACTCGCTTATAGCTGAAGCACTACTACTAGAAGCTGAAATATTCTGAGTGGCAGACGGTACAGTGCCGTTAGTTATCAGAGATGCCATTCTGTTGATATTTTCAATTGCTTCTTTCGCAATTTGCTTGATTTCATCAGCTTGGTTCGCGGCCATTATGAATGTGGGATGCACGTGGGAAGAGTTCCCAGGCATCAACCTTGGTCACATAGCAATGCTCCCGCATCGACTCATGGGATATGCTTAATAATTTGAACACACCAAAAAATAATTGTATACAAAAATAATTCGAACACACAAAAAAATAATTGTACACAAAAATAATTCAAACACAAAAAGTTATTGTACACAAAAATAATTCAACTATAGAGAAAAATAAAGAGATGTAGTAAAAATGAATTAGTGACAAATGATTACAACTTGGATAAAAATAATAAAACCGTAGTTGATAATTGAAAACTACTACAAAAATAATTGCCTGACAATACAAAAATAATTCAATGTTTACCATAAAATAAATAAAGCAATTTTGACCAGAACGGGCCTCCAAACTCGTTAGCTTTTGCTGGATTTTTTCGTTGTAATGAGTTGTGTAATATTGCTCCCAGCCATATCGAATTTCATAGTCAATACATAAAGATTTTTGTGCCTCGTGGTAAGACTGATGCTCATAGGGAGGGTAACTATGTCTATATAAGTACATCGGGAACTCCATACTGCCCTTTTGGCGTTTTAAGAAAGTATATGAATCTAGCCGATATTCACGATAAAGGTAATCTACCTTTGTTCAGGCCTCTGGTTTTTCATAGCAGTAATTCTAGTTATACTCTAAGGGATGGAAAAATCTCCTACACGTCATGTAGAGAAATCCTTAGGGATTCCTTAAAACAACTGGGTTTCAACCCGGATGACTACGGTCTCCAAAGCTTAAGATTAGGTGGGATAACATCCGTTGTTGGCAACAGTTGTAATTCAGTTTCGGAAAGACTATCGAAGTTGCATGGCAGATGGAAGACGGACGCTGCCAAGGATATGTACGTTGAGGAGAGTCTCGACAATTGGCTACAAGTAACAAAGTTTCTAGGGTTTTCATTTAGGTAGCTGTAGTTCTTATATCTGTATTGTTTATCGCTTCCTAGTATCCGGTATCAGCTTATCTTTTAAAAAAAAAACATGAATGATACGAAATTGTAAACGCCTAGCTTAGTACTTATTTTCAAACATATATATATGGATGCAATATTGTATTCGCTTTGCTTATTAATTATTGTGAAAAAAAATGAGTGTATGTAAACTATTAAACTGCATTTGGATCCGCTTGCGAATCCTTCCATAGTTCTTGTTTGCTCGATTATTACGGGAATTGAAGGGTAAAACATTTTACGTTCGGTTGGGCGAAGCGAATTAGAACGTAGCGAAATCTTAGGGAATGATATCTTCATTTTAGAAATTGCTAGCTGAACGGCACACTCTAGGAACTTCCCAAACGAATCATTTGCTCTTCCGAATTTGCTACGTGACCTTTTTAAGACCCAAAAATTGCAAATATATCCTTTCCGAAAACGTAAGGGACTACTTTTGCCTTGTTGCGAGTCTTTTAGGTGATGTTTTGGGGGCTGAAAATCTATTCAGATACACGATTCGAAAATGCGAGGGCCTGTGTGTTCGATTATTCAAAAAGTCTAGCTCACCTTGCTTCCAAACCGATTTTTACCGAAAATAATCGCTGGGTGCCCCTGCTTTTATGTAACAATAAAAAGCTGTCTGATTTGATTATTACAAAACTTAAGAATTTCTCTTTAAATCTTGCGCTTCTCAATAAGCGCTTCTGCACAATTACATGTTGCTGCCAAATTGTAACTTGAAATGAGCAGAGGCTGCGAAAAGATAGTGCTTGTCTCTGGATCGTTTTGAAGTAATTTAAAGTTTTTAAGAATGATGGATTTAACTGAGTGGTTGTGAGGGTGAAACGTGAGAGTGAATGGAATGCGGTCGGAATCTTCCTTATGCAACGTTTGTAGTGCTGAATGTCGATCAATAAGTTGGACGCGGTGGTAACCCGCTTGAACGACAGAAACAGGGTAACCACGTTTATCGAAAAACTGACAGTGTAAAGAGTCGTCATTCCTAATGACGAAGGCTTTCTGGCCCTTAAACATTTTTTTGATCAAGGTACTGTTAAGGAACCTAAATCTGAAACACCATCGTTTTGTTACCTGTCAATTATGTAATTTCCCAGTTAGTAAAAGAGAGAGAGAGAGAGAAGAAAAGCTTAACGCCGTTGTAACTCTTGGAGTTCAACAAATAAACCGCTTCAGGAAATAACATTCTAGCATGCAGTCAATACACTACACTGGTGACGAGTGATAAAAAGCAACACTGAATCAACTTGACCTATCTCAAAACCAAGGAACACTTGGCACTCGGTGGAAAAAGTACATCGTACGGTTCCGCAACCTTATTGTGGCGTTGAATGTGACCAACAAGAAGCGACAGCAGGCTCCTCTGCTACACTATGCAGGCGAAGAGGTCAACGATATTGTTGAAACGCTGCCCGACGCCGTCGCAGGAGCAGACGAAGACCCGCTCTAGAAAACAGTCACGGCTCTCACAAACCACTTCACGCCGAAGACTAATGAGGCCTATGAAGAATACAAGTTCAGGCAGGCAAAACAAGATCTAAGAGGAGACCTCATGACCTATTACACCAGGCTGAAACACCTATCAAAAACCTGCGAATTCGCTGATGCCGACCGAGAAATCAAAAGCCAGATTATTCAACTGTGTTCGTCGTCCAGGCTGCGCCGAAAAGCTCTTAGTGATCCTGGAATTACCTTACATGCACTCCTCGATTACGGTAAAACCCTGGAGCTTACCGTAACACAAGTTAAAGAATTGGAAAACTCAAAAGCAGAAGTAAACAAACTCGATAAACGCCGTGAAGTAACTCGATGGAAATCTTGGAGTGGACCCCCACGCGACAAGAACGAACGCCCGGGACACGGATTTACCCGATCACACTCAGGAACAACAGAGTGTGATCTGTTGTTCCTGAGTGAGATCAGGAACAACAGATCACACTCTGTTGTTAGAAAGAGACGAGCAGCACGGCGTTATCGAGCATGTGGATGGACGGACCCTATGGCTTAATCTCCTCCAAAGTACGGCTTGAATTATGGCTGCACATGAGAACATATCCACCAGCTACATCCAAGTTTGGGAATTCCATTTTCAATTTTTAGTCAAATTCAACAGAATTATCTGCTATATTTAAGGCGATGCTCTTCTCACCAAGAGATGCCCTTTTTAGTTGCCAATAGTATATTGGTGATGGCATCCTGCTACCACTAGCACTGGCCAGGCAAACAAATCTCTTGGTCCAGGTGGGCCTCTATTTTCGCTTTTTAGCAGGTGGCTGCTGGCCCCTGCCACTGGCTTTCCTTCTACTGGTACCTCCTTGTGTATCACTTCTAGGCATATAACCAAATACACGCTGGTGCTCCAGCTCAACTTGTGTTCTAGTAGAACATAATGAAGGTCCTGCAGAAGCTACTGCAGGATTTCTTGATGGAGGCCTACTAGATGCCTCTGCATATTGGTTTGATAGAGGCCCAACAGAAACTGCTGTAGTTGCAGGCTGCCTGACAGAAGACTGATTGGAGATTGCTACAGATGCAGCAGACGCCAAAGTGGCTGGCCTCATCCCTGCATTTGAAGCTGCTCTATCGGATGACTTGAGTGCTGAAAATTGCCGTCTCTCTAACTCTGAGATCGGTTTTGTAGATCTGTTAACACGTTCCTGCATCTTTGCAACTCTGACATGATTCTCTAAAGGAAAGAATATCAAATGGTATCTGATGTATTAATGTGAAAGGGATCAGTTACTTTCTAACTTCCAGTGTACTTTAAATTTCAAAGTTATGCTGATGCATGGCATATAGTAATTGTCACTATTGTGGGCCATTCAATGAAATTGGGCCATTAATAAAAAAAAGAAATAAATAAAAACATGAAATAATAAATTAATATTGGTGTACCACAAATATAATTCCAATATGGCAGATCCATATTGGGCTCTGCAAATTTGTGCACAACATTTCAACAAATAAATCGGAAGTGTGGGCTAATGCTCAGACGAATGACTACTTTTTTAATCTCCAACAATATCCCATTCAGGGCTGTCACTAATTTTTTAAGTAAATGGGGCTATGCAGAAAAATTGCCGGGGATTCAAGTTGCTGTAGTGAAGCCAACATGCTGGTTTTACATCAAAGTAGCTGAGGGTATACCTAGGTACAAGGGGAAAATTCCCGTCCCCCGGCCCTAATGACAGCCTTCTCATTTTCTTGATCTCACTCGCTGTAACCTTTGCGGCTTATTTTCATTAAAAACGTGCCTTAAGCACTTTAAAGAACTGTTTAAACAGACAACAAAGACCTAGAACTTCAACCTTCGTTCTTGAAGCTACTTGCCAAAATATCAACCAAGCACGAGAGAAGATTTCACGTGACATTACGTAACAACAAACAAAACAAAACGAAAAAAAATTAAAATAACAAACGAATTCAAAATGGTAGCCACACGGCCCCTAAATGAGAATGAAAACAGTCACATTTACATGCAAAGAAACAGGGCTACCAACTACAACTAGTACATAAAGGTTCCATATCTCAAACAACTGTTCTATTCGCAAAGTCATTAAGATTGCAATAAATAAGTTTTAAACTTGACTGTTGAAAGTCACATCCACAAGTTCCATCTGGCTCTGTAAGCTACATTAAACTTTCAAGGTTAACCTAAACTGCTCAGTCCATTTCGAGCAAACATAACTTGGTCACTGGGCGTGTCAGTACAGTCGTACTTTCTTCGCTCAGAGGCTGCCCCTTGCGCTGTCGTTTCGCGCGTGTCGCAACCGTGCAACTCGTCTTCACTTTCGTTGTGCGAACTAATCCGTTTCCATTAGGCATGACCTATACAACTCACCCAAGTGGCTATTTGCCTCAAGGGAAGGACTTGCCTGTCAACAAAACTAAGTCACCGACCTCCAAGTTTCTTCTTAGCTTGTTCCACTTCTTCCTTTCTAACAAGTTTGGAAGGTATTCTCGCGTCCATCTGAGCCAGAAAAAATTGGCTGAATACTGTGCTTGCTTCCAAGCGCGTTTACAGCTGAGGTCATCTTTATCAAATATTCCCATGGGTAAGTCTGGAGCTGGGCGTAAATGTAACAAATGATTAGGGGTTAGTGGCTGCTCATCAAGGGCGCTGTCACTATTCCGAGTAAGTGGCCTAGAATTTAAGATGTTCACCGCCTCTGCCATCGAAGTTGAAAGTACTTCATCAGAGACTAACTGCCCCTTTAGGATGGCCTTCAAGATCAGTTTCAAGAAACGTATCATCCGCTCTTATGCACCACCCATGTGGCTCGCTGAGGGCGGATTAAAAATCCACTCGATCCTTTTCTGTTTGCAGAAATCGATGATCTTGTGTTCATTCCACTCCTCTATAGTTTCTTTCAGCTCCTTATCTGCCTTTATGAAGTTACTTCCTTGGTCGCTCCTTATTTGCTATGGATAGCCACAAACGCTAATGAATATTTTAACCGCATTAATCACTAAATCGGTGTCTAAGGAGTGGGCTATCCCGACGTGCACAGCACGTGTTGTTAAACAGGTGAAGAGACAGCCGTATCTTTTAACACGGGACCTTCCTTGCTTAACTTCAAGTGGTCCAAAACAATCAACACCGACATAACTGAAAGGTGGCTTCTCAGGTACGAGCCTCACTTCTGGTAAATCTGCCATGAACTGTTCCCCAGGGCATGCACTTTTTTGCCGTTGACAGGTCATGCATCTTCTTAAAACGCGCCGCACCGCCGATATCCCTTTCACAATCCAAACCGTCTCTCTCAAGGACGACAAAACAGATTCTTGGCCCATATGACCCAAGTTTTCACGACAGTGCTTAATAATGAGGTCCGTCCTATGATGTTTGTGTGGGAGGATAATAGGATGCTTCCTTTCATCACCAAAGGGTGCATTGACTAGTCGACCTCCGACTCTCAATAGGCCTTCTTTGGTCTGTGTATTCAGCCGACGTATTGATGCACCAGCCTTCTTTAAAACCTTCTTCGAGTACCTCTTGTCCTCACAACACTCCGTTGCTGAAAGTAAATCAATGACTTCTAGAAAGGCCACCTGTTGAACACGTTTGAATATTTCTCTTTCGGCTACTTGAAGCTCTGCGATTGTTTAATGGCCACAGTTCATCAATTGCATTTTAATAGACTTGACTGAAGAGCCACTTGCAATTGGTGCATTTCTTCTCTACAGAACTTTCATTTGCAGATACTGTTTGTAACGTAACAACTACGCAATAGAGCATTTCAATGTCCACCAACAGGAGTAGTACGAAATCACGTCATCCAGAACATTACTTTGAACAGTGGAGACATAAATCTGAGCCTCTTTCCGAACTTCTTCATCATCGTCTCCTAACACAGGAATTTTGATCATGTTGGGCCAGTGACTCGTCTTCCAACAGGAACTTGGGGCCCTTTAACCAACGGCCATCCCTCAAAATGGTATCTACTATGAAACCTTTTGAACCATCATCAGCAGGGTTATCGTCCCGGTTCACATATCTCCACTCTGAGGGTTTGGAACCATTGCGTATCACTGTTAGACGAATAGACTCAAATGTATGGAATCTCCTTGACTCATTGTTGATACACTTCAACACGGAAGTCGAGTCACTCCAATAGCAAACACGGTCCATTGACATGTCCAACTCTTCTCGAATAATCTTAGAGAGCCTTACGGAGATGACAGCGGCTGTCAGCTCCAATCTTGGAGCCGAAATCTCTCGTAGGGAGCCAACCTTGCCTTTCCCATCACAAATGCACAAGGAACTTGGTTGGTCACATCTCTCAAACGGAGGTATGCAAAGGCTGCATATCCTTGACGAGAAGTATCGGAGAAGAGGTGCAACTCTACTTCTTTAACTTCTCCAAATCTCTTGGGTTTGAAATAGCTCTTCCATTGCCCTTTGTCGGTCTCTTCTAACATATCATCCCAACCCAGCATCTTTCTACTGAGTGTTTGCATTAACAACTTGGCTTTCATGGTATATGGTGCGATGAATCCCAGTGGATCGAAGAGGGAGTAAGCAGCTGACACAATTTCCCTGCGTGTCACTGGTTTCTAACTCACTCGCTGCAACATCTCCATGACCTCCCATACAAACTTGTTTTCTTTTATGTTCCATTTTAGTCCGAGAGCGCTCTCTGTTGGGAGTTGCGCGAGTTCTAAATTCACTACCGATTTAGCTCTTTCGGACTCTGATATTGTTGCTATCACTTCTCGGTCGTTACTATACCACTTCGTTAAGCGGAATCCACCTTTCTCTAGAAACGTCCGCAACTGACTTGCTAAACTGATTGCCTTCTCTGTAGTGCTTGTCGACCTCATCATGTCATCTATATACATGTCGCGGTACACTGTCTCTATTACTTCTTCTTCAAACTCTTCCTGGTGCAACTGCGCTGTCTTCCTTAGACAGAAATTAGCAACACTTGGCGAAGATTTAGCACCAAACAAATGTTTAACCATTCCATATTCCTTCAATTCCTTTGTCAGGTCCCCATTTTGCCACCACAGAAATCTTAAACTGTCACGGTCTTTTGGGTCTACCAGGACCTGGTAAAACATTGCTTCAATATTAGCAACAATTCCGACAGAGCTCTGTCTGAAACGACTTAAGACACCCACTAATTGACTTGTCTGATCCGGGCCGTGCAGCAACTGCTGATTTAAATGTCTGTCCGAGCTTTGCTGGACAATCATACACCACCCTGACTTTGTCGGGCTTCGAAAGGTGTGTCACTGGGTGGTGAGGGAGGAACCACGCTGGTCTGTTCCTTGTATTTAACTTTTCTTCAGGAACCACTTCTGCGTGTCCCTTTTCGATGTAATCATTCATTGTCGTCCGATACTTCAACAAATCTTCATTCTTCATAAGACGCCTCTTATGAAGCAGGGCTCTTCGTTCTGCCATTATCTTGTTGTTGGGCATATACGGTGGGTCATGTCGCCAAGGCAAGGCAACTTGAAAGTGTCCACTGACTTGTTGAAGGGACCTTTCCCTAATCTCTAGGGCTCTTTGTCTTCAACCGATTCACAAACTTTAGTTTCTACTTCCGTGTTTTCAAAGTCTGTTTTCCATAATCTCTCTAACTGCTGGTATAGCTCTTCATCGCGTATTTCATATTCAACTTTGCTGAACAATGACAAATTGGTATCCTTCTGACCAGCTAACTCATCGGTGAATTGTTCATTAAGGACTTGACCACTGTCGTCATTATCTGGTTGCTTACTTAATCTTCTACCTTCGATTGGGCTAAGACATACATGTTCCTCTCGCAGGACAGGAACATTGTCATAAACAATAGAACTCTCTCTAGTGCGAGTGAAATTTGCTGAACAATTCGGGTCATCCTTTTGACCATGAACAGGACCAGTTACAGTCCAACCTAAACTATATCTGACCGCTACTGGTTCATCTTCTCCTCCTGCCTTGTACTCCTGAGGTAGAAACAAACTTGGTTTCTCCTTGAGACCAATCACCAACATAACTTCTCCAACTCCCAATTCTTGTAGTTCAATATCACACAGGTGAGACCATCTGGTTAGACCTACTTCTTTGACAATACAGTCGCTTGAGATTTGCATTTGTTTCACTGTTCTAACATTTGGCAACTCAACGGACACAGTTTCATACATTGACCTCTCAACAATGTCTAGCAGTTGTCTTTCCACCCTTGTGGATCCTGTCATCCCTGATAGTGTAAAGTTGAGCCTTGGACCGCTCACACCAAGTTTCTTCAGTAAATGTTCATGACAAAGAGTTACCGTCGATTCACTGTATAACAAGGCATATGTCTCTACCGGTAGTAGATCACTTCCTTTAACTTTAACTTTGAGAGGGACGACTCTTAGGCACACTCGCTCGCCTGCCCCAGTTGCGGCAGTTACATTAACTCCATCTTGATTGCTCGTCTCAGAATTTGAACTATCGATTGTGTTCCATCTTAGGCCTTTTCGATTAAGTTGGCTCTGGCTGGTACTACCACCGTCAGGTTTGGAGGTAGGAGGGTGTAACAATGTGTTGTGCTCCTTATTGCACCCTTCCTTCTGGCATTTGAGATTTGTCCTAGGGTATATTCTCGCATAGTGGCCAACATTAAGACACTTAATACAGAGGCTGTTTTCTTGAACAATCTTCATCTTGTCCTGATAAGGTAAGCCTATAAATTTACCACACCTCCAAACACCATACCGGTTGGAACAGACTGCACAACCTGGCCTTGCACCAGTTGTTCGATGCAAGCCTTTGTGTTGAGGGCTTCGATCATTGCGTGCACCTATGGCCATTGTTGTAAACTTGTGAGGAGTTCGATTCCGACCATCTCTGCCTTTGCCTTTCTCCTTATCTCTTGATGGACTACAATTAAGGTCTTCTCCAAATTCATTGTTCACGAGTGTTGCTCTCTGCTTAAAGAACTGAAGAAAGTCCAAAAATCTGGGCCTCTGACCAGACTTGATTATCCTACCCGCACACTCCGTCCACTTGACCCTCATAAACAACAGAAGCTTCCTGTTTAGTTTTCGAAGAGTGTTTGTATGGTTTAAATCACTAACATACTCAGGTCCCATGCTTGTAAGGGTTCTTTCAGCAACTTCCAAATGCCTTGCAAATTCTAGAAGGCTTTGTCCGACTGCTTGCTTTAGAAGAGGTAAGTTCTCTAGTTTCTTGATAGGTGCCCTCGCTATGATGTGAGGCGTTCCAAAGTCCTCTCGCAAAGTGTTCTTTGCAACATAATAACCTTCTTCCACAGGTAGGTTCACACAGCTTTCAATTGCCTCTCGCGCCTTACCATAACAATGTTGAATCAGGAGCTGTAGCCTCCTGGAATTGTCAGGATTATTTTTCCCTAAACAAATTTCAAAGTTATGCATAAACGAAACGTACTTCATCGGGTTCCCATCGAAACGCATGTACTAAACTTTAGGTGCGGAGACAACTTGACGTAGCGCTTGTGCAATTTCTTCTCCGCTTCCTTGCCTGGGTGCAATGGTACCTTGAGGCAAGTGTTTAATCGGTTGGGACAACGGCGCCTGTGCAGACCTTTGACCAAGAAATCCATCTGAGCTTGTCACTTTAACAGGATCTAGCATTCGATACTCAGTTGGGTGTTTCAACTGAGACTGGATTGGGACTTGCTTAATGTTAGTCTGCTGGCTTGGGGGTAGTTAAACCTTTTCAAGCCAAATAATTGATACTGGTGGGGCTTTAAATCTGTTTCCGTTTCACTTGGTTGCCCAACCTTCTGTCCACCGGAGAGAATTCCTGATGCGGGTAATTGCTCCGAAGGTACACATACTTGCACAGGTGTACCTTGGAAGGAAATGGGTTGCACCACAACATTTGCCTTTTCATCACTCCAGTTAGGTTCTTCGTTTGAATAACACATCTCAGTTCCTTGTATAGCCGATGATTCGAGTTCCATGGACAGAATGTCCATGTTGTAAAAATTGCAACACTCCTTTTCTATTTCAGCTTGTTTTTAAACATCAAGGCTAACTGCTGTCCTTTCTTCTTCCATTCGAGCCTCCATAAATTCCTTTTCATACTGTAATTCTGTCATTTCCGTTTTCATTCTTGCTCCTTTAGTAACCGTCTTTGGTTTCAATTGTGCAAGAGCCAATCTCTCCTTTTTCTTCGCAACTGACGATGAAAATGAACTAGAATATGACGATTTACTTTCGTGCCTTGATAACGACCTTTCGCTCATTTCTTTTGATTCAAGCTTTGACTTCCTAATCCAGGACTCAATAACATTGTCAAAGGTTAATTTCCTTGACATTTGTTCATCATAACTAACGCGAGCTTTCACAAGCTCTTTCTCATAACAAAGTAATTAAAGACATTCAAGGTACTGTTCGTGCGTACTTACGAATTTGCGCCAAACTTCGTCATACGATTTTCGCTTGGACTTCAAATCCTCCAAAGTTTCACAGTTTTCCATAAGCTCTTTGTTGTTTCCTTGTAACGTTGTCAGAGCGCCAATGTACCCGGCTCGAGATTTGAACATGGCTCTCGCCCTTTCAGCTCTTTCGCCTTCCTAATCACTCCTTGTATTAGCCATTTTAAGCGTAAACTTCTTCCCAATTACAGGGGAATTACAACACCACCGTCAGACGAAGCTTCTCGCACATATTTTCGACGAGAGTTATTATGAATAGGTAGTGAATTCACAGACATACTTGTTAATTAGATGCAAGTATTCACTTCAAGCCGTTCCAAACATGTATGGCGGCGGGAAATATTAAACACGACGTCCCAAACTCATCGAGCGGCGACAACAGCACAAATATACGAGTTTTCTCCCTGTAAAACAGCACGACTTACCAAACTCATCGAGTAGCTGGAAATTAATTAAGACGTTCAGTCAAGCGACGGTTCCCAAACAAATTCTTTCCTTTCTTGGGAAAACAGCACGACGTTCCAACTCGTCGAGCGGCGGGAAATTAATGCGACGTTCAGTCAACCGGTCGAAGCAAACAAAGTCAATTTCCTCCCTGAGGAAAACCGCACGACGTTCCAAACTCTTTGAAGCGACAACAAACGATTCAAATAGAAGACTTTCTACCCTGAGGAAAACAGCACGACGTTCCAAACTCGTCGAGCAGCAACAAACTATTCAAATAGAAGACTTTCCTCTCTGAAGAAAACAACACTGAAACCTTCTACAAACGGAGCACTCCAAATTCGAATTAAACAGTTCTTTGACTGTAAGCTGTAACCTTTGCGGCTTACTTTTTATTAAAAACGTGCCTTAAGCACTTTAAAAAACTGTTTAAACAGACAACAAAGACCAAGAACTTCAACCTTCGTTCTCGAAGCTACTTGCCAAAGTATCAACCAAGCACGCGATATGTCACGTGATATTACGTAACAACAATGAAAACAAAAAACAAAAACAAAAAAACAAAAAAAGAATTAAAATAACAAACGAAATCAAAATGGTAGCCACACTCGCTGAGTGGTTTTTCCATAGATTTTTTTATTGCGGGATAATAAAAACGACCCAAAATTTTAGCCACCGAAATTGATAAGTATTCACGACCGATTGGGAACATACTACACCTGTGAGGGAGGAAATTAATTTTAATTTTCGCATGATGTAGGAATCGCGTAAAATCAGCAACGTCAACATGGATTGTACAGTACAAACGTCTGCAGATCACTAGCCAAAATAAACACTTCAACAGAAATAATATAGTTCAGAAATGCAAACTATAGATAGTGATAAATTATCTCTTACCTTATATAAATCGTCAGAAAATTCGCTGGAAACGCTGAAAAATTTCGTAAGCCACACGCACTACCTCTGGATATGACTCCCTCTGGATATGACTCCGCTCTTTCCCGTCTTTCGATTGCCGAACGTCCAGAATGTTGGTCGGATGACACTGGGTACGATGTTACACTGTTTGGATTGAAAGTTCGAATTGAATGTTTGAATGTTTGAATGTTCGAATTGAATAATCGAATGTGTGAATTGAATGTTGGAATTGAATGTTTAGTTTGAACGTTCGAATTGAATGTTTGAATTGAATAATCGAATGTTTGAATCGAATGTTCGAATTGAATGTTCAGATTGAATAATCGAATGTTTGAATGGACTGTCGAATTGAAAGTCGAATGTATGAAATGAAAGTTGGAACTGAATAACCGCTCGTTTAAAGTACATGTCCAAATGTTGTAAGTGGATTTTGCATGCCTACTTTGAATGTTTCACTTGATTGATCGAATGTTTGGAGTGTATGTTTGAATGTTATGAGTGTATTTTAAACGCCTGACATTAATGTTGTTGTGGAGGGTCGAATGTTTCAACTGAATATTTAAATGTTGCCAGTGAATGATGGTATGCGTGGATAAAGGGCTAACTTTGAAATTTGGCGGTGATGGAACGCCATAAGACCATGTCAGGGTACTTAATTGACGAATCATGGCAAACAAGTCTTTTGCACTTTTCAAAAGAAGGTGGCGAGCCTCTTAGATTTTTTAAAACTCTAAAATCTTCCTCAAGATGCACGAGCTTATTGAGATAATCCCCTGACTTAAAGTCACCAGCAGTATACTTTTCCCTTTTTTTTTACATTTTCTGAGAGAAATGCATGCACTATCTTGAATTTGCTTAATTTGCATTTTTTTAAGCCCAGACATTGCAGCTCTTCTATCCTGACACCTAAGCTCCCACTTGCAAAGTGTGCCATATGACACGGGATTTTTCTTTGATTATTTTCAGGCCTTCGTTTTCCACAGAAAGTTGTGGGGAATGATAGATATTCAGAATCTTTATCCATAAATATACCTAATGGTTTGTTTCCTTCTCCTGGTGCAAAAGAAATAACTATGTTTGCATTTTCTCCTACATCTGGCTCCTGTGTATCTGTAGAGCCTGAAGGGCATTCATCAACTTCACACCAACCATCACTATCATCTTCTATACTCCCTGAATTATCAACAGCAGCAGTCAAAATATTGTCTTGCAAATCCTGTGTTTTGTCTTTTGTAACAGTTTCATCAGTTTCAGCAAGTAAATTAGCACTTAACGATGTTACATGGTTTGAACAAACTCAGTCCAATCTTCATGGCCACTACATTGTGAACTTATGTCATCTAGCCAAGACTTTTGCACCTCTATGCCTTCATGTTTGAATAAATCACTTGTGCCTATAAGGCATTTGACTGCATCTAACACTTTCTTTGCTCTTACATTCTGAATCTGATAATGGTGCTTATAGCTGAGATGTCTTTTAAGTTTGATTGGAATTGTCTGTGATTCATTCATGAGCCTTGGCAGTGTACTGTTGAATTTACATCATTTGGTACTTCAACAATGTTGCCATGAATAGTCAACTGGCCCCTTCTTGGTAGTTCACGGATTTGCATAAATGGATGTGTGGTGATACTAGTCGTTCTTCTAATGGTGTCAAATTTAACAATTCAGGCTTCTTAGGAAAACTCATTTTATTGGCTTTAGAGCAGCTGGTAACCTCCCTTTCTTTAAATTTAAGTCACAAGTTGTTCAAATCCATTCAGTATTATACACACTTTTCAACCCAGTGACGCAAGACTTTCAAGATCCTGAGAACATACTTTGTACTTGTTAACATCACACTTCACTACTGAGGACTCAGTGTACCACAACTGGTCACGACAGGTACAGATATATTCTGGGCCACATTTAATGTTATTGTGAAACAAATTGATCATAGAAATTACACTGTGCTCATTTTTCTGAGCTTGCAAGTCATAACTATCAATTGTTGGTAGTGCACTTTGATATTGCATTTTAGCACATTGTGCAATTCCATGAACACTCCTTACTGTTTTCTTAACTTTAACATAGTTTCTCTTTATTTGGCTGATGGGTTCTGAGTTTTTTACTTTTCTTTTCTTAAAACTCTGGGTATTGATCTTCTTTCTGTGTTCAGGATTCTCTGCTTTCTGTTTCCTAAGGGACCTTTTAGCAATTTCTCTTATGTGTTCTGGATTCTCTACTTTGCGTTTTCTGTTAGACTGTTTGTCGATTTCTCTTGCGTGTTCAAGGCTAGGCATTTTTCTTTTAGCGACAGCTTTTTTCTTTTTCTCCTTAATTGTTTCAATGTTGTTGTATCTTTGCATGGAATGAATGTTCTCCTTTTTTCTATATTCTGCATCAGCTCTTTTCTTTTTCATGTATTCTTTTTTGTAAGCTCTGCATTTTTCCTTTTTGTCGATTAGTTTGTCTTCAATTAAAGTCTGACCTTGACCTCTTCTTTTGACTTTGGTAAGTCAGTACTACTATTTTCTACTGTGGAAATGAGTTTCACCTATATATGCAATGTAAATTTTTTTGCGTCCACTTGTCACATTCTTTGGTTGAACAATAGTCACAGGATTAAAAGTTTCATTTGATTCAGCAATATGAATTGATAAGTTGAGACAGTTCGCCACTACTTGAATTGTAATTGCATTAGCCCATATTCCCTAAAATGACATGTTACTCAAATATACTTGCCTATAATGCTCAGTATTACTCTTTATAAACTGTTCCGAGTTCATTAGGTACCGTGAATGAATGCCAAGATTACGCACATGAAAGTGGTTATCAGGATTGCCAATGAGTTGATGTGATACTGCTCGAAAAAAAGCAGTCACTACCTCCCCCAACATCAAGTGCAATTCTATTTAATTCAGACAACCTGGTTTCTTGCAGGGGAATGGAGTTGGAAGCTGAGGAACCTTGTGTTGCTAATTGTGTATTTGTACTGCATTGATTTGATGGCCCCGGGTTCTCTTCAACATCACCACTTAAAGAGATCACTCTATAAGATAGATGGTAAGTTTGCAACTGATGATGCTTAAATTTCTTTAACATTCTTGCATCAACGTACATGCCAAACAATGAAGACTTCTTATGCTATAATGTTCTTAGCTACACAAAACTGAAGTAGAAGTTTTGCCTAACGAAGTAATTTTTAGAGGATAATAGGCACTTTGATTTCGCCAGCCATTCACTAAAGTAACAATGGTTTGCCCTAGACAGCAGAAGTTTTAGCCGAGATGAACTTGGAATACATTTCTTAATGTATGATTTGACAGCATCTCGAATTAATCTTGTCTCTCCAAAAAATTTGATAACTTTCCTGTAAGGAATTCTGGAAGATTCTCTTTCACGTTTCTTCCTAGAATGCAATCTACTTGTAGAAAAAAGCCTCACCCTTTATAACCTGCATATCATTTTATCTGCATTTGAAGTATGGCTGCTCACTGAATTATCGGTAGGTATTTTTAGTTACTGTAATAGTTCCTGAGGTAATGGTTATAAATCTCTGCAAGTGTTTAGCATAGATTTGCTTGGACATGTACTTAACATGAATTTTGTGTTCGTATTTGACGTTGAGTTGCTGGTATTTGGCTTTGATTTGTTGTAATTTTGCTTTCATATGCTGGTTTTGGCTTTGATTTGCTCATACTCGGCTTTCGTAGGGTCTGCAAAATCTGCGAGCCACAATGCGAGCCATTTTTGCAAGTATTTCTTTTTCTTCGATTGGTCCAGGGTCTGGGAGGTCGTCGATCGTTTCGCGCCCAACTATGACTAAACTATCGCTGTAAACCGCCCGCCCGCCCGCCATCTTGAAAGCGGAGATGATCCTGGGAACGAGTATAAACAGTACAACCTCGCTACCAGGGTACTCTCTCTTTCCCTGGGAAATTAATATTCAATTTAGCTACAAAGTGTTTAGAATTAAAATAATCCCAGAAAAAACTTCTAATCTCGCTTCGGTTGCCTGAACTATTGCTGGTGCGTCAAATATGAAAAGTGCTCTAAAGATCTGTAGATCGTGCTAAGTCCTGCTCATAGTAATGGCTGTCCTGAGTTGGACGACTTTTTTTCTTTGTTTCATTTTTTTGTTATTTAGAGAAAATTTTATCTTTTCAAATCGCTCAGGATCCGAAAAAAATAAAAACAATGTGACAAAAATTAATTAAGGTTCCACTTAAGTAAAAAAATTTTCTGAGAAAAACGTACGGCTCCACCGCCCTACCGCTACTCGAATGGGTAGTTGAATGGTATTCATTGGCTCCTGTTATTCATTTATATCCACGAGGAAAATCATTCAGGAGAAAAGAGAACAGTACTTCCCGCTCAACTCCGTGTATTGGCGTCAAGAATGGTGAGTAAATCGCGTAATTTTAATAGCTTCGCTCTTAAGTAAATGAGAGTTATCAAAACTCTGTCGGTTGACTGACTGCTGCAGGTGGTTGTCTCTTCCCTCAGACAAGTCTTTCTTCAAAACTCGCCACCAGAGTAGCAGAAGCTGGTTTCGAGATAGCGTTTGACCCACCAGCTGACGGTAAATGCTTCTACTACAATGCTTCTTCTCAAATCGGAGTTAGTCTGTCAACATTGACTGCTGTCATCTTTCACTACTTGAAAAATCATCACTTCAATGTAGGTAATCGATTTTTTATGGACATTTTTGGTCGATTTCATTCAGGATCTGCGCGGAGGTGCGGAAAGATTGCTTAGGATTTCATCAGTTTGAAACAATTGCCTTGTTGCCGTGTTTTTCTATGAATTTGTTCTTCGAAGAGTAAATGTAACATATAAATGTAACAAATAAAAGTTCTTAAGAGTCTGTCCACGAGAGGACCCAGGCAGGCGTGACACATGCCATCTCACCGATTTCTCTCAAATATTCACAGATGATTAAGGTCACGAAGTTATTCGAGAGTCCAAAGTAGTTTGGGCTCCCGGTTAATCCCTGGGGTACAAGGGCTTTCACATCAAATCCCAGGGACAAAACCCCGAAATTAGCCCTGAAATTGTACTTTCAAAAAGGATCTCCCACACTGATAGAACGCGGTGGATTTTAATCTAATTTCTTCCAACAATTCTTTGAACCTTAAGTAATAGAAGGTTCGAATCGAAGTTGGATTGATTTGAAATTAATCTCCCCAATCGAGAGCATTTCATAATTAAGCCATAGGGTAAAATATGGACTGGACTGGACTATTTTTTGGACGATTCTTTGGACTGTATACAAGTTTTTCGAGGTATGCGTTTTCGAGGTGTGCGGTCTTCGGGGTAGTTTAGAAAATTAGGAATGCCGGAATTCGGAACCGGAACATTCGGAATACCTGGAATTCCCGGAATGACCAAAAAGTAACAAATTTATAAAAAAAAAATGAAAGTACGTAAATAAATAGATAAGAACATTGATGATTAAAAATTAATAGTAATTAATTAAATAATTAATTAAATAGTTTAATACGAAAATTTTCTCTGAGGGTCCCGAAAAAAAAACACTTACCGGCACTGTTCATGGAGATGCACGTATTAGAATTAAAAAAAGTCCGCGTCAGGCCAGTAGCCCATACAGCATAAGCGACGAGATATTTCTACTTTCCGTTCCCCTGGATGGGATGCTAGTCCATTACTTGGTTACTCCTCGTTTTAAATTCGCCTAGCTGCTTTGATAGCTCCCAATGCGTGGCTAATAATCATTTAAGGTAGAGTATTAATTTGTAATAGTTCGGAGCTTTTATCATTGAACTATTAAAATAATTAGAAATATAGCATTTGTTTAATCTTCTGCAATGATTCTGGCTGGAAAAGCGTGGCGGCCAAATGGTCATGGCGCCCTAGACATCCTACAGGTGTCTAAATGGGTGGAGGCGAATTTAAAACGGGGAGAAACCATGTGATGGATTAGCATCCCATCCAGGGAGGGGGGGGGAGAGTAGAAAAGTTTCGTCGCTTAGGCTGTATGGGCTTCTGGCCTGACGCAGACTCTTTTTTACCTCTAATACGTCCATCTCCATGAACAGCACCGATAAGTGTTTCTTTTTTAGGGACCCTCAAAGAAAATTTTTGAATTAAATTTATTTAATTAAGTTGTGAATTTACCATCAATTTTTAATCATCAATATTCTTATTTATTTATTAGTTTACTTTTATTTTTTTAAAATTTATTATTTTTCGGTCATTCCGGGAATTCCGGGTATTCCAAGTATTCCGGTTCCGGTTCCGGTTCCGGTTTCGAATTCCGGCATTCTTTATTTTCCAAACTACCGGTCTGCGGTCTACGTTTTTCGAGGTCTGTGTTAATGAGACACCTGAGAGAATATTGCTTTGTACGATTGTACCAAAAATGATTTCATAGAGTAAACGTTAAAATTGCGATAGCGCTTGTGAATTCTATATTTGCGGCTAAAGTCAAAGGCCAAGGAACGGAAATTCTGTGATGCCGTCTGATAACATCAATGACAAAAGAAAGATAGATAAATCTGGTAATTACACAAGGGAAAACTGATGGTGCACAAGTCGACTCAAAAGGCACACTGCCAGACTGCTAACTCATCAGTGAAAGATCGCAAACGCGATGATTTCAATAAGAATTAAAGTCCAGTGTTTACGTGGCAGTTTCCCTTTCGCATGGCTAAAGAATTAGAGAAACGCCGCGGCCCAGCGCAAAATGTTGATGTAGAAGTCAGTCAAAAAAACTGATTAAAATAATTACGATCGAGTAAAAGCTCCATTAAGCAGTAGTGTTTACAATTACAACCACCTACCACCCCTCCTTGAGTAATAACACTCTTCCCCCACCCCTCCCTCAGTACTTGCCGACTACACCTACCCCTCCCTGAGTGATAGAGGTGTGCCTCCCCCTTATAAAATGGTCGAAAAAGTCGTCCAAAAAATAGTCCAAAAAATGGTCCAAAAAATGGTCCAAAAAATAGTCCAGTCCAGTCCATATCTTACCCTATGCTCATTATTAACCATGTCATGCGACAATTTTAAGAAACCAAAAATTAGGCTTTTTTAATCGCAATGGGCAACGTTACATGTCGATCAACATGTGATCACAGTAAAACCCAATCATAGTGCTATGTTTCTGACGCACAAAAGTTTTGGCCTCTATGAAATAATCGTGATCACATTCTTCCGAAGCGCGTGACAGGCAAAGTTAATTTAAGCACTTTGTGATCATAAGCTGCAAGTTAATGAGCCGAATCAAATCGTGTTATGGTATATGTGACGCCAATTGTTTTTTTTTTTTTGGCTCTAAAAGTATTAACATGTGTTTAGCTACATAGTTAAGGCGTTGAATTAATTGCACCAATTCGTAGATATTGACACAATTCATTGACAGTCACTACTAGATCTAATAACACCGATTCGGGTTTATACGCTGGAAGTCAATAGCTAAAAAAAAAGTATGCGAGGTTTATTTTGTACATTTTGTTACTTTCCATACTTTTTAAATTTACTATCAAACTTAGGATGCACTGAAACTAATTTCCTTCTACAGAAAAAACAGCCGTCCTGCAAACTTAGGCACGTGCTCCCGTCGCATGTACTCGCATGAATTCAGGCATGAAATTCCAATTCTACTTTAAATAAACTTATTTTATTTTACCTTTATAAAGTCTGATTGCAAGATTGTTTTCGAGGTAGAGATCTTTCAATCAGGCTAATGTAAACACCGTCGCCATGAAAAGTAAACAAAGATAACAAAAAAAGCACGTAGTCTTTTCTTGCCAGCGAAGTCTTGCCGTTGTTTTTTCTTGTTACTTGGTCGATTTTTTGTAGCGGCAGCCTGAAGCTATGGCTGCCCTATTGTCTTGTTCGTTCTCTTCGCATCCCAATAGCACTTGTGATTTTTCAGTGAGATTTCCAAGGAAGAATCAATTATTTCCTTTGTGATCGTTTGCGAGGGATATCAAATCTCATTTGCGACAACTGAAGTGTGCTCAAACATCTGTTAGGTCGGAAAAAGACCTCAGTCATTTTAGCTAGAGTGGGATTCTTTGATGAGATGGGAGAAGATCGATATAACAGTGTTTCCGAAGCATCGCGCTGCGCTAGGAACCTGGTGGAGACCAAGTCTCAAATGTTACCATCCTCTGCATGGCAATAAGCGACGAAAACCAGAAAGAGGAGCAAGCCTACAGATGTGTAAAAAGATTATAGAGAAATGGAGAGTTCTTGTTCCCGTCGGTGCAGGTATGATTCTGTTTTCATTTTTTGCTGTTTGGAATCATGTCTCTTGTAGAACCAGATAGACACCAGTGGTATTCCTTGTTCTTCTGCCAGAGAATTAATACTTAATAAATGAAATTACTTAAACTGGATAGGGAATTAACAGAATTTGTGAATAGTTCATTTCGCAGGTCAATATGACAATAACTGCTCACTTCTTGTGACAGAAAAGCTTCAACAGGAGACTAAAAAAAAACATTTTTGACCACTTAGTTTGCACACAAGGTAAAAGGTAGTCGATAACTTTGGACTTTAAAAAAGGTTCAAGCTCTGCGTTGGCTATACGAACTTGCTTTTTTGGTCTTAAAGGAGCTCCGTCCCGATATTTTGAGTGATTTTTACAGTCATAAAGAGTTGCCTCTAGATAGAATGAAACCTTGCACCCAGTTGCGTCTGGGTGTAATGTAACTGAGGTCGACGTCTAGAAAAAAACCTACCGCAACTTATTTATGATTAGTGTTCATCGCACCAGCGTAACAGAAGGAGGGATAAACTAACATAGTATTCATCAGACTAACTTAGATCAACCCAATAAAGTGAAAGCGAGGCCGCAACCAAGATACCTGCAAACGTTATATCTGTGAAGAAGACATGGGCCAGAAAAAGGTGATTTACACATTTTACGCAATTTCTGGAAGTAAAAATGTTGGTAAACCGAAAATGCAGGTACATGCTTTAAACAAATTTCCTATTGCGTAGGTATTTCATAATATAGAGCTTTACCTCAACATTGGCTGTAAGCCTAACGGTGACAATACTAATTAGGTAATACAATACCGTTTTTTCTCTAGACAAGAAGCTATATCCACCCTTTCGACAAATGCATCCAAAACTGGTTTGCAGAGGCATCAATCCTGGAAAGTACGCTTGTGGCTTTAAAAACTAGTTATTCTAGCCTCAGAGAAGCTTTCTTACGATCCGATAACACTGGGTGCTACCACAATGCGTATCTTATTCTGTCATCGGCAAGTCTTGGTGTGTGTGTAGGAATCGGAATCTTGCGCTATGACCTCAGCGATCCCCAAGCCGGCAAAGATGTCTGTGACCGCCGTATAGCCACTCGTAAAAGTCACGTGCGGCGAATTATAAGCGAGGGAAATGACATAAACACCGCCAATTACATGAAGGTTGCAATTGAATCGTATGTTGGGGTAAAGGGCATTTATGTCACTGTAGCAGAAATCCAAGATTCTTTTCAAAGTATTACGAAACATAGCATGACTGGAAATCGAGCACTGAACAATTTCTTGTTCGAGTCAGCTGGACAGAGAGCTTGGAAGGCATACAATGTGGGCACCGGCAGGGTTTTTTCGCTGGCACAGCTTCAGAAGTATTGTATTCCACAAGGTTCCACAGGTGTCAAAAAACTTCAGCCATTTAGCCAAAAAAAAATGCAACCGTTACAAGATGTCGGCACGTTTCGTGCAGGAGCAATGCAGGCCCAAGTTGTTGGACCATAAGCGCCAACGGTGCAAATAATTCAATCAGACGAGGCAGAGTCAGCAAAACGATTGGTCGCCACCTATTCCTGCCCTGAACAAGGATATGTCAAAGTCTACAAGGAATTTAAAGGTGCAGAGAAACATCTCGATGTTGGACGCCACCTAATCAAGTTAGAAAGAGAATCGGACTATGACAGCATCATAGCAAAGTGGGCAGAGACCTGTAAAAATGTTACAGGAGACTAAGTGCAAGGTGAAGTTGGTGGTGCACCATCAGTGACAGAATCCCCATCAGTATCAGCTGACAATCCATCACTGGAGGAGGGTTGGGCAATGGAGAAATCAAAGAGGTTAATCCGATTTTCCGAACGCGTTCGCTCTTATTTGCAGGAAACATTATTCCAAGGAGAAGAAACCGGTGTTAAAAAAAATTCCGCTTATATTGCATTTAAAATGAGGAGCCAAAGATCGTCAAATGGAGATAAATTGTTTTCAAAGGAAGATTGGCTTTCAACACATCAAGTAGCAACTATTTCAGCAGGCTGTCAGCCCTTAACAAGAGTGGTGTCTTGAAGCGAAATGTAAGTGTTTCCCAAGAGGAAGAAGAGGACCTTGATTATATCAGCGAAATAGAAGCAATGGACACATGATTCCAAATAAGAAGGGAACTAGAACTTTAATTTAATACATGGATTTTATGTATAATTGCGAAGTAATCTCTATTTAATTATGAATAACCTGCAAAAGGCACTCATAAATACAGTGAGGTAAAAAGTACTGGCTATAATATCTGGCGAGGAGCCTGGCAAAACAGTGGAAAGCAAATCCCTCTGCATTTGAGTAACACAACGCTACTAGCAACCCCCTTGCCACATAACATAAAGCAATGCAAATTCAATTGTAAGTGCAATGAAACGTGGAAAAGAGCTTAGCACTTACAAAATGATGTCCATTAAATACATATAAGAAGCCAGCTCCAGTCCTTACGTGAATAATTGTGAGCAAGACTACTACTATGAGATACTCCACAAACACTTACCAACACAAAATCAACTGCAAAAATCAAAACAAACGGGGTATCTTTCAATCTAGCTTATGAACTTGAGCAGCTCTTTTCCTACTTAGTAAAATTTTGTAACAAGTTTTCAGTTACATCGTTAGCACTTTTAGTCTTTCAACATTGAAAATATTGCATATGAAAATTGAATCCTCGAATGCCGTTTTTTATTATTCTCGGATTGGTTAATAATACCAAAACGTAATTTAAAGGATTGATTATGGCGCGAAGATAATAATTTACTGTAAAATAGTATCTAACAGTAAGTCCGTAGTAGTCAAAACTAAATAAAAGAAAACAATGGAAATAGAGCGTAATACTAATAGTGCAATAACTACAGTTTCATGGGTCTCGTAAAATCACTCTAGTTGCCACATCATAGTTGAATAGAAATAGAGAAAATTATGATGAATACGAGCAGAAAGTGGCAAGGAAACTGACTATTTAGATTAACCTGATTTCATTAAAATACCCATGCAATTAGATTTTAGTATAGTGAATAAAAATAACTTGAACCTAAGTCGAATATGGATTGTCTGTCAAAGAGAGACTTTAATTTTTTCGAGCTCAGTGAATCTTATTTCTGAATTCATGCATTGAAGTACATGTAACAGAAACACGTGTCACGCCACACACGTAAATTTACAATGACGGCTGTTTTATCTTTTGTAAGGAGATTACTCTAAGCGCGCTCCATGTTTTAAAATAAATTAAAGAAGGTATGAAAGGAAAAAATTGTGCAAAAAATATTTGGAATACTTTGATCTCAGCTGTTGACTTTTAGTATATAATCATGAATCGGTGTTATTAGATTTACTGGTAACTGTCAGTGAATTGAGTCGATATCAACGAATTAGTACAATTAATTCAACACCTTAGCTATGCAACTAAACATCTTTTAATAATTTTAGAGCCGAAAAACAAACCATTTGGCGTCACATAGACTATTACAAGATTTGATTCGGCTCATTAACCAGCAGATTGTGGTCACGAAGTACTTAAATCAACTTTGCCTGTCACGCACCTCAGAGGAATGTGATCACGAATATTTCACAGAGGCCAAAAATTTTTTCGTCAGAAACATAGCACTATGATTGGGTTTTACTGTGATCACATGTTGATCGACATGTACCGTTGCCCATTGGAGATATTTGCAATTAAAAAAGCCTAATTTTCGGTCTCTTAAAACTGTCGCGTGACATGGTTCATTATGAAATGCTCTCGACTGGCGAGATTGATTTCAAATCAATCGAACTTCAAACCTTCTATTACCTAAGGTTCAAAGAGTCGTCGGATGAAATGAGATTAAAATCCATTGCATGTTATCAATGTGAGAGATCCTTTTTGAAAGTACAATTTTAGGGCTAATTTCGGGGTGTTATCCCTGGGATTTGATGTGAAAGCCCTTGTTCCCCAGGGATTAACCGGGAGCATAAACTACTTTGGACTCTTAACTAACTTTATGGCCTTAATTATCTGTTAAAGTTTGCGAGAAATCGGTGAGATGGCATGTGTCACGCCTGCCTGGTCTACTCTTGAATAGACTCTTAACATTTTGGCTGTGGCTCGCATGGCTCGCTGGTTCATAACACTCGCTTTCATATGCTGGTATTTTGTTTTCTCGTTTTTCACATAACCTCAGCGAGCAGGGGATTTGACGAACACTCTGTACGTCTCCTCGCCTTTCGATTCACCCCAGCGTGTCAAGGGTTGTTGTGATGTTTCTATCATTGAACATACAAGGGACTCCTCGCGATTGACGCAAGAATCCATCGTGCTAGAAAGCCGCGAACACACTCTAAGTCTTCAAGCCTACGCTGCACAACATGGCGAATCCTGGGAATCAGTGATTTAACAGGTGACCTTTACGAGTACTTCCCGTAGACAGCCGAACAATCGATCTAAAGCTCCCGCCGGTTTTTAAGCTTTACTTTGTATACTCAATTGCGAGCTGCAGTGAGCTTAGCCCCATGTAAAGCAGCAAACCCGAACAACGAGATTAAGTAGATGCATTATGAAGACTTACCTGTTGTGTCCTGCAGGTTACGAAGAACGAACCATGAAAGACTCTTACTTCAAAACAAACGATGCCAATATATTCGCCAGGCTACATACCGAACCATTTACGCCGAAGATCTTCGGTGTGGATCTTTGCCTTTTTCCATATAATCCTTTAAAAATCTTGGCGTAAATTTAGCAAACCTTCGCCGCGACCTTTGAGTGGAATGCACCTCCCTATATTCGGCGGGCCGGGTGGTTCACTAACGCCAACAGAATACATTACGAATTCAAAACTGTCGAGCGTCGATAAATCCAAGAAGAACCAAGAATAAAAGCTACATCCAAAGAAAAAAAGCCATTTCTCTTGGAAATAAAATTTTTGAAAAGTTCGCAAATCAGATCACAGCAGAATTAAACGAACGTTTAAGCGACGGCCTGACAGGAAGAGCCACAGTTGCGAAACGGCACTACTCGCATTGACAGAAAACTGGAAAAATGCTATGGATAATGGAATGAGCGTTGGCCTGTTAAGTACTGACATGAATAAAGCTTTTGATTGTCTTCATCACTCTTTGTTACTTGCTAAACTAGACGCATATGGCTTTAACAACGAGAACATCAAGCTAACGAAATCATATTTCATGCCGGGATCGCTACTATAGACTCAGAGTTAGTGGAATCACAAGTTCCTGGAAAAAGGTCAAGAAAGGATGCCCTCAATGGTCCTCTCGTTGGGGCCTCTACCGTGGAATTTATTCCAAAAGGACTTGACGTTTGGTATTCCCTCTAACATTTGAATGCATGCTGATGACCATCAGTTTTACGAAATTAATAAGGATATTAACACTATACAAACAAAACTACAGGATACTGCTCAAAGGACTACAGCTTGGTACGATGCAAACTTTCTAAAAGTGAACTGTGATAAATACGGAACAATGGTAATGAAAGCAGGCAGACTGAACGATAAACAACTAGAGCTGAATGTTAACGAGACAGCCATTAAGTCATACAATTCTATTAAGTTATTGGGTGTAAATATTGATGATAATTTAAATTTTTCCGACCACATAAGTAACATTTGTGAAAAAGGTTGCCAAAGGGTAGGCGTAATTAATAGATTAAGGAAGTTAATCCCAGTTAAGGCTAAATTACAACTTTTTAAGGCTGCTATCCTGCCTTATTTAACTTACTGTAGTACTATATGGAATTGTTGTAAAGCTAGTGATTCTAGGAAATTAGAGAGGGTACAGGAACGGGGCCTTAGGGCTGTTTACTGTGATAGCATATCATCATACAGCGATCTTCTTTAAAGGGCTTAATTAACTACCTTATATAATAGAAGATTACATGATAAAGCCGTGTGAATGTATTAAGTTAAAACGATCTGTGCCCTAATAATATTAACAACTTGTTTGACATTATTAATAATAGATACAATTTAAGAAACAATGATTTCACAACAAGCACTCCCTTAGGTACTTAAGTCCAGTAATCTGGTCTAAATTAGACGGAAAAACAAGAACACTAAGAACGCTACAAGAATTTTAAAGTGCTTTAAATACATTAGACATACAAAGTTTAATCCCTTCGGCCAATTGCAAGAACTGTATTTTATGTAAATCTTAATATTTCATATTATCAGTATTATATTTCTAATCTTTTAGGTAACTTAAATTACGCAGGGTAGGGTAGTACATATATATAGGGTCAACTATACGGGGCAGGATTGCACATTTTATGCGTTTTATATATATTAGATTAGTTAAGTTTAGGTGTCCTTATTTAATGGGAAACTACTATTGATTTGACACATTAATAAAGTTTATTATTATTATTTAAGTAATCACCAAAAATATTTACAAAAGTTTGATAAAAACCCTAAAAATCGAAAACCACATTAAAATGTCCATCAGAAGCTAAGAAAAACACACCTCGTCTACGTTTACTTCTCGAGCTTTTCGTTAATAATAAAGATAATAAAAATGATTATGATAACAGTAACTTTTAAGTCTCTTGACAAAGGAAATGTAAAGTCTTCAAAAGTTCAACGCAAAAGAATAAGAAAAATTTACAATAAAAATAATCTGTAACTGATGAGTTTAAGGAAGTCTTGCTCGACCCTTCTCTTCTTCCAGATCCCTGTCTTTAATGTCTAAGTTCCTCCTTCTCGGGGTTCTAGATCCCCTTAGACATAGGAGCGCGCTCCGCAAAATTGCAAAGGGCACTTTCGCTCTGACCCATGAGATTGTTGTGGCGTAGCTCTCTTGCTTTTTTGCAGATAATAGCTCGGCTAATCTTGAGTGGTACCTCAGGCATTCGTCAGCCATCCCCCCGTCGTTGTAAATACCAGTGGGGTGAAAGTGCCTTGCTCTACTTCTGTTACACGGGAGTTGTATTTTCGCTTCTTTTCATTTTCATGAATCCTGTAAATCTGCTTGGGGTTAAGATCTCTGTATGAGTCTGCGTTGGGATGACACCCTTCTATTGAAAAAAGCAGCCCTCTGTCGCTCCCAGAAACCCCTACAGTGGACGTCGAGGCGTGCGTCAGGTGCTTGATTAGTCCCTCTGGGAAATTCTTCGCTTGTAAGAGGGTTTTAAAGCCGGTTCCACCTGCACATCGTAACAAACCATGTCGAGCAGCTCGGCCTGTAGATCGCGTATTTCATTGTGACGCTAAATGACTAAGCCTCCATGCTGGCAGATCATCGCGTGATCCACTGTACACAAGCTCCCACAAACGCACACTGATGGATTATCGGGTATTGGCCAGTCATATCGAAGCCTCACAGCGTCCTGAAATTCCCGCTTGGTGAGATCAAACACCATGTCTTTGAGAGGAATAACTGTAAGCCAGTTGGATGCGCCTTTTTCACAGGCCAAGTCTACGGCTCTCTGTGTCTTGTCTGGTAATAAGGCCTTCACCTCCTCGAGCTTTTCTGTTAGTCTCTCATTATTACTTAACAGGAATCGACGAAGCGCTTCCACCGCCCCCCCTCCCCCACCTCCTATATTCATAAATGCTACGCATTCACTCGTGATAAAAAATGAAGGGAAGTTAAAAATTTCATTTACAACTTTGCGTCACTTTCTCAGAGAATCGCTTTCAAGAAGGTTAAGGTTCTTTTCCTCTTATGAAAAATGAAAACATCAACTACTCAGTGTCCCACCGTAACTCAACCAGCCAAAAAAATAACTCTTACAGGCGTAACATGCCTAAGTTTTAAAAGGGTATATCGTGGGTTCGTTCGTCGTTAGGTAATGAGTGGTGATTTGGACTCTGAAAAGTTGAAGCAATTCGAGGCGAGACTTCTTCACCGAATTTTCATTTTATTAATTTACAAATAAATATTAAAATAGTTCTTTCGTCAATCTCAAATAATTTAATCGGAGCAATCACTAAAGCGATCCTCGAGGAAAACTGTGAGCTACGTAAAACCACATAGAGGCCATTGTTGGCCACCATAACCAATTAACCTACAAAAGAGTAATTTTCATCTGTCATTTAGTAACAATGATTCACAGTGATAATTTAAAAGCAACATACGTGAGAGGACTCCTCGAATTCTCACTCTCGTTTCTTTTTACGCTTTAAAATGCAAGCTTGGCTCGCTTAAAACAAATTATTTTAAGCACAACATGAACATTTCAAGCTTTTTCTAACAGATATATCACCTGATGAGTGAGTAATCACGAAACAGGCTTGAAAGGATGAAAGCGTAGTTTTTTGTATTTTTCTACTCAACAGAAATCGCGCGCTACTTTTATGTATCAAGCACTGCTATACGGAAACATCGAAACACAGACCTCCTTCACACACACACACACACACACACACACACACACACACACACACACGCGCGCGCGCGCGTGTGTGTGTTGAGTTAGCAAACATACATAGACTACGCTTTCATCCCTACAAGCCTGTTTCGCGATTGCTCACTCATCAGGGATTATATACCTGTTCATCCATACAGTTTAGAAGAGGTTTTGTAAACACGAAAAAAGCCTCTTATAGCTTTGATATCTATGTGTATATCTAGAATGGGCTAGGAGAATTCGAGAAAGACGTAGTCGGGGGTTTATATAACTTTCTCGAATCTTCCCAACTCCCGCCGAGTGTTTAGATGAGACTATGCAAACACGGAGAAAAAAGTCATCCATTTCTTTTGTAAATGGTGTCAAACGTCATTTGGAACACAGACGGGGTGACGTCACAGCCGCGCTTTGATAGTTTCAAATAAATAAACCTATTGATCAATGGGAGCGCGCGTAATAACTTAAATTATTAAGAACTTATTAGCTTCTATTTGAGGATGAAATTTGGTCACACATTTGACAGCATCAGCATTACATGCGACAAAGGTCGGAAACATTGTTCGAAACAGCAGATATCATCCACTGGATACACACGAGCATACTCTCGCGCCAAATATCTTGAGGTCATAGTCTTAATTATCCCTCTTATCCTTTTTGTGCTGCAAGGGAGGAAATATAAACGATCAGCTTGTCACGAATGCTATTGACTTTCGAGTGTTCTCTGATACAGCTTGGTGAAAGATCACGTTTATCCCTTCTTCAGTAACAAAGCAAAAGGCTATCTAATTTTGATTTAATTCTTGAAGACCTTCATGGTGGCTGACGTAATGCTTTCAACTTGAGATGTTATTCAGTCACGAGATGCTGTTGGACCACTTAAAGAGAGGCGTAATATTCAGTGCATTACAAAAAAACTTAAATGTTTCCATAATACTACAAACTCTTACTTGAATTTTTTAAGTCCAATTATACTGAGGTGGCTTTTCCTGTGGCTTCTGGTTGGTTCTCTGAGTGATAACTTCCAACAGGATTCCCATGACTACAACAAAAATATATATTTGACCCAGCTTTAATACTCTGGTCTGACACAATTTAAAATAAAGAAATAATGCATAAATTCTCCCTAAATCGCGAGACAAGCTAATGTCCCCCTGAACAGATCTATATTAAATTCACAGATATGTATTTAAGATTTTCTTAACAAATATTACCTTAACTTCGAGCAGCTACAGTGTACCCGACACAACAGTTTCCACATCACCAACCTCCAACCACATTTAATGCAAATCCAAAAAGTGACGAGTAAAATTACCAAAATAGTTACCGAAACTACAATGATTGTCCAAGAGAAACCTTTAGAGAGGAAAGAAGACTATATTATGCGCTGAGTAGTTGCACTTGTTTTAGTGTTTAATTATCTTACTGGAAAATATAAAGCCAGTTTACAAGTGTTTGAATGACGATAACCACAGTTTTGATATGAAGTACTAACCGACATGAGCAACACAAAGTGGTGGTTCAAGAGAGCGACAATCAAGCGATATTGACCCGAAGGGAGCTCACCTTAAGAGAAACAAGCTGTTTCGGATTTTTTCGTTTTTCTCTTTTTGCTTGTTTGCCTGTTTGGTTATTTACTTGTCTTTGTTTTGCCCCTATTTTAACTTACGCACTAGCCTAATGGTTGGCGCGCAAAATATCGAATGGGGAGGACCAGCTGGTTAATTATAGTGTTGAGTTCTCTGTCAAGATACTTCAGTCTCACAAAGCTTCGATCAACTCAAGAGTTTAAAATAGGTTTCATCAGGCAATTGGGAAAACTTGATGAATTGCAGGGGATATGATGTAATGGCTCACTACAGCAGATTAAGTCTCACTTGTAAATCCTGAAGTCGGTGCTTTGCTTGCCCGCGTTTTACCTGTTTCGGGCGTAGGTGTTGTTGGTTGATCCTCTGGATGGGGGCTATCTGGCACCTGAGGCAAATGAGTATTTGCATCAAGTGGGTTATCTTTCGTTCCATGTAAAATCAGCGACCAGTCAAAAAGGATTCCTTGTCACAGAAGTAAAGGAAAAAAATTAAACGGAAACTATGAAAAGGATGAAAAGTAAAGCGAGGATACCGAAAATCGTAGAGTCAAAACGAAATCTACGGACACACTGTTCTTATAAAATATCATTTTAATGAATACCTATTTGGGTGTCTTAAGTCAGCTACTTACCTTTGTTGGCACGCTGCGTTTGTGAGTTCTTTATCGTAAGTTTCCACTCTCCCTTCGCAGTCTCACCCCAAAGATGCAATGTCATGACGACCCAATTCTGTAACTCTTTTAATTTGAAAAAGCTATCAGAGAGTCGATAATGTGTCAGATTGGTTTCAGTTCCGCTTGGTGATGTTAATTTTATCTCCAAATCTCCACGGCGGGTATAGTTCAGGTTGAGTTTGACTTCCACATGCTCCAAAAACTTAATCATAACTCCATTGCAAACGCTCTCCATGTCTGTCAAATCAACTGCCATGTCCAACGGCTCATAGGACGGGATTGGCCTGAGAGAAAATAAACCAATATTCAGGGTATTAGCCTTCTGGCTGTAGGTCAAGGAGTTTTCACTCACGCGACATCCACGAGAGTTGGCCTCCTAAGGTACTAACGATGCGAGACATCCAATTCTCTAAAATATTCAGAGTTTATCGTGAGCTATATACAGTTGCATCAATTTACGTACAATGTCACAAAATATTACTTTTCAGCCTTAACAACAACTTTTGCAAGCGACCTCACGCTGTTGTTGTTGCGGACTTGGTTGTCTAAATTCCACGATGCTTGCACTAAAAAACGTATACTTCTTACCGCACAATAATCATCTAAGTTCTGGAGGAGCGTATCAAACAAAAGAATATATATTTATCAAGTAAATAAATTAGAGCCCACATTTTATTGAAAGACAAAATAAAAGATTTTTAACATACTTCTTTACACCAATGCGTTCGATCGTGCAACTGCTTTTTTCTGGCACCGTTGACCAATTGGCTGCCAGTGAAACCATCTTGCTAGCGTCCATCAGGCCAAAGCCAACGTAGTCATTAACTGCGTTACAATCAACATCACAGACAAGACCGTGTAAGAACAACACTCAAGAAAATCACAAAACATTCAGGGAATTACCACGTCGTGATCGGTTGGAAGGAGTTCAAAATTAGTGGTTTATTTTTTTTAATAATGTGCAGACTTGTTTGTGCTAAAACTTTGTAATTGTTCAATATCAATTGTACATACTCTTGATGTCATATTAGAAGCTTTAAATTCGGATGCAGGGAAATGAAGAAAATCCACACGGACTATTGTGAGACGAGCGGAGATTGCTGGACACATTCAACTCATATATTACTAGTAATTAAAGGTGACATGTAATTTACTACCAACGAACCAACTAAGTATTTTAGGAACATCCCGGTCAAACGGGTCATCATTCTGGATTGTACATCAGTATTTATTTATAGAAAACAGCTAACTTGGGTAGCACAACCGTGGGTTGTCAATCATTAGCGGTGAATTGAAATATATAAACCTACCATGAACTATACGATACAATACATCGCAAACATTTTTAACTGGTAAGTCATTGTAGTAGCCTTTCGAACCGTACACGATTACCCAAATATCTAAGTTCTGATCATATACCTGACCTGATTTGTTTTTCATCACAACATCAGCCATTAAATAATTAGGTGTTGTATTGGTCCATTTTGTCATATGAACAATGCTTCTTACATGGTTAAAATCGATTTATTAGTTGTCTTGACAATGTCTCGATAGAGCTTACAGCACTTAGACTCACCGTATTGTGATCGATCTTGTTTGATTTCCACCATAATTCAACCGCAACTGTGTATTTTGATTTCGCGGCAATGTACATATTAACACCAAACCTTGATGAATAATAACCCTTTGAAGAGTCTAATTTAAGTTTAAATGGTTTTACGCGATTATTGAATTCATGAAAGTCTCCCTTATCAGTCAGTTTTTGCCCACAGATATCATCTTCATCACTGACTAGGCCGGGATCATACATAATATACCGGAGAACATTATTCAATCGACTGCTTGCACCACGAGCAATATGGTCATCAACGTATTTTTCATAGTTTGTTGTCATCAAAGCATTGTTGTCGCTTATTGTCTTATTGGTGTAATTAACTGTGGCTGCATTAAAGCTGTCATAGGGTTGTGGATCTTTGAGGTTCACGATTGCGTTTGAGTTCGTATTGAGATAACCGGCCATCTGTTGCCCACCATCCAAAAGCATAACAGTATTTTTATCAGGTTTTTTAGCTATTTCTGTGTTGAATGTTGTTATATCAAGCTTTCCACTCAGTTCATTTAATACAACCCTTGAATCAGCCTTCTTATGGAGTTCAGTGTTTAACTTATTTCAATTGATGACGCTGGTTCCATTCGCTAGTTGATCTGAAATGCCTGTTATTTGCCTATCAGCACCATGAACGCTAGTGAAATTCAAAGCAGCCTCAATATTACCACCTTTCGTTTTGTCGAGATAATTAGTCAGATCAACACTTCCGATGTCTTAGCTAACTCTGTGTCAATATAAGTTTTATTACAAAGATCGGTTCCAGCTTTTGGTACTGCTGAATTGATTACTTTTTTATCGCCAAGATTAAGGTCGCCTGTCATAGATCGACTACCATCCAAAAGCATGACAGAATTCTTATCAGCCTTTTTAGCCATCTCAGCGTTTAATCTTGTGGAGTCTAGTTTTTTAGCAATCTCGGTGTTGAATGATGTAAAGTCTTTTTAGCATTCAGTCCATTGGTCACAACTGATAGATCAGCCTTTGTTTGAAGTTCGGAATTGAGTTTATTGAGATTCACAGCAGCAGTACCTGAAAGAGGATTATCAGAAAGACCTGTGATATGTCTTAATGATGGGCTGTTGTTTGTGCAAACGATATTGCCTGAAACATCTCCACCACTTGTTTTCAAGAAGTTTGAATCAATGTATTGCCTATTAATTGCATCTTTGTTGTTTGAAGGATTAGCAACATTGATTATTTCATTGTCTTGCATGTCAAGGGTACCTATTATTATAGGTCGTGTTTTGTCAGCATAAGATTTTGTACAAGCAGAAATGTGATGGTCAAGAGGCCAACTCCAATGTAGCTTTGTTGGTTTATTAGCTCAACGTTTCGACCGTCTTGGTCTTCCTCAGGAGCATACTAATTACATGAGCAATATTCCAATTAAAATTCGTAAAACACGTTTGGCTATTATCTATTCTATTTTTATATTATTATGTCATGACATGTTTACTGTTGACAGGAATTTTAAATTTGAATATTGCTCATGTAATTAGTATGCTCCTGAGGAAGACCGAGACGGTCAAAACTTCGAGCTGATAACCCAGCAAAGCTACATTGGAGTTGGCCTCTTGACCCTCACATTTCTGCTTTTATTTACGTTATTTCAAGAGCCCACGATCGCTTCAGTGATCCTCCAAGCAGCGCGTTTGAGACTGATCAGCATTGTTTGTGGGACCCCCTACAAGTTTCTACTTATATATAAACATAGATTAATTCAGTTGAACACTTAGTTGAATAACGTTTTTTGTATATGATTTTCGTTCTTTTTTATGTAATATTATAACATAACCAAAGTAAAGCGCGCGCTCTGATTGGTCAATTTAGCGTCCCCCATTTGCCCATGGGTGTACGCTGCTGACGTGAGCAAATGCAAAGACTATTTTTCCGCGCGCGCTTGTTTTTTTCTGGTCGCGTAAGATTTGTTCGATAAAAGGGAACTCTTTAGCAACAATGTATCAATGTTATGTTATAAAACAAATGGTAAACACCATAGCGTACACTATTGAGTTATGGATGCACGCGGGAGGTTTGCTAAGCACTCAAGAAGCTAGAGTCGCTCGAGGCTATCGCCTCGAGCGACTCTTACGCTTCTTTCGTGCTTAGCAACCTCCCGCGTGCATCCATAACTCAATAGTGTACGCTGTGGTGTTTACCATTTGTTAAATGTTATATACGAGTCTTTTAAAATGGCAGAAATTAGCGAAAAGTATAACCAATCTTGGGAACCAAATCAATAGTGTCCGTGATACAATCAAGAAAAATGATATCAGTCATAGGGCAAGTCAAGAATCATTTTCAAATTTATTCAAACCAATAACTGGTAAATTAGATGAAGTCATTGACAGTAATTTTAATGTAACTCCAATCAGAAAACGACAAAGAAACAAAGGTGAAACTCCTGATTATAACATTCCTATTGAGGATGAGGTTCCAGATATGAACCTTGGTGATCTTTTTGATGAAACAGTTTTACCACAAAATGATAAACATATTGTACCCAAACCTCCATCATATGAAGATTCATTGCAAGACATGTATGTTGATCCACAATACTTTAAGGAACAGTCAGACGAATTACCTCCTGGTTATGATTAAGATGAAGTCCCAGAATATGAAAAAGGTGATGAGGATATGCAAAAAGACATTCTCAATCAGCTGAATCTTCAAGATTACGAAAATGTTGATAAGATTCTTGCTCAAGAACAAATGAACCCACAAAGATCAGAAAAGTATCTCCAAAAGACTGTTAAAGAAGCGATTTTTTAGCGAAATCAACTTAAAGGTTACAAAGCAAACATCACCAAAAACTATAATATGGGGAAAATATCTTCAGCAGAAAGACAATCAGCTATGAAACGCCTGGATGATGCAAGAGAAGTATTAAATTAGTGAATAAAACATTACGAAACAAGAATAAAAACAATGACAGGAAGTGGTTTGAGAAAACAAAAAGGAGGCAATGTTGTGTTTTTCAATGATCCCAAAGAGCTCTTGAAAAAACTCGAACTCATTATTGGTGAAATGATAGCCGGCAATACTAGTATCGAAATGAGAAACACAGATCAAGCCATTCTTCATACTCTTCTAAGGATGTCAATGATCAATAAGAACCAATACAAAAAACTTGTCAATAATTATTTCAAGATATAATGTAATTATAATATATAATGGAAAGAGAAATAGTTTTAACTTCTTACAAAAACTAATCTGGGAAAAACAAGCCATCAGATTTTACAACTCAATTTGTCCAGCCTATAACTCTTAACGAAAATAATCAGTATGTTATTGGCCTCAGCAGAATTATAAACATGAGTTTCACATGGTTTAATGTTAACAGTTCACTAAAGAACCAGAAGCTCAAATATAGTAAAAATAACGGTACATCTTTCACTGAAATCACTCTACCAGCTGGTTTATGGAATTATACCAATTTCAACAATTACATTAAATCTCAAACAAAAGGTGGTAGTAATTATCCCATAACATTAGAATTCGATGATACAATTTTTCGAGTGGAAATAACACTGGCTGAAAATTATCAGCTTGATCTCCGAGAGAGTAACTTCAATGAGCTTATTGGATTCAACAAAGTGCTTCTCAGATCTGGAACCCATGTTGGCCCAAAAATTCCCAAGTTATCACAAAGACACTGATCTTCTGAATATTCAATGTGATCTAGCTGATGAGAGTATGGTAGATGGTCAAGAAACAGACATAATCTACAGCTTTAGTATAAGTGTACTCAAACCATCCTATAGTTTCACTCTTGAACCACAGAGAGTCACTTTTAATCCAATCAACAAAAACAAAATATCAAGCATTCGTGTCTATATAACAGGCGGAAAACGAAGAATTATTGATTTGAATGGACAAGACACAGCTTTTTCATTGCAACTGAAACCACTCAATTAATATAACTGATTAATATAATGATATCTATCGAGTTCAAAAGAATTTGTCATCCAAAAATGGGACGTTATGTTTACAAGCACAAGGGATCGGGTCTCATTGTTGATAATTAATTTAAATCAAGAAAAGCTATCTTCAAATCATTTGCAAACCATTTGCCAAAAAAGCTCTTGATGCAGGTGTTTCACATGCTGGAGAACGTCTTGGAAAAGCTGTTTCTCAAAAATGTGGTGATTATATAATGCAAAAATTACACAAAATGCAAAATAAAAAAACTCCATCAAAAAGTCCTGCTAAGATGAAACCAAAAAGTCAAGAAGAATCAACACATATGATTCTCAATCGGTTTATAAGCGGTAATGGTATCATACGGTAAAATAATCTAACATATAAATATAAATGTCATTCAGAACAGATCAGTATTTACAGCGAAATGAATTAGTCAGAATCCAACTTGATAATGTTATTCGTAGCCCAGCTAATGGTCAAGAACAATCTAAGCTCAGTTACAAATTCACCGTCAACGAACGAAGTAGTTTTTTTGACTGGTATAATGCTTACTTCGAGGTCCAGTTCCAGGTTCAAAAGCTAGTCGATGGTACTGCCTTTGGAGCAGACCGAGTGACAGTAATCAATGGTGCTCATTCGCTTATTCAACAGATGACTATCAAAAGTGGAGGTAAAATCATTTATGATACCGATAATCTTCACAAAGTCGTGAATTTGAAGAATTTGCTTGAATACAGTGATGATTCCTCAAGAAGCGTCGCCAAAAATAGTTTATGGTACTTGGATACAGACAACAGAATAGCTAATGTAAATCAAAACGCTGGATTTGAAGCACGACGTCTGTTAACAACCGGAAACAATGATGTAAACGTAATCATTCCTCTTAACCGTTATTCATTTTTCGAAGAACTTGAAGATCGTATGTTGCCACCAGTGCAATTACAATTTACTTTAAAACTGTTAAGTGACGCACATCTAATCTGGAAAGCGGCCGCTGCTGACGATGCTCATGTTGTTATCAATCGATTCTTCTTATGGGTTCCCAGACTCGAACCAAAAGATAGTCTTTACGAACAATTTCTATCAAACTTTATGAAAGTGGATCAGTAGACTTATGGTCAAGAAATGTTTGAACAATCAACTGGCACTAGATCATCAGGATTTTTTCAGATCAGTCCATTTTTCGATAATGTAAAGCATGTCTCAGTTCGTATTTCTTCAGCATGGTAAAGACAATAATGATGAGGCGAATCTGTATGAATAAGACACTTTTAACATCAACGCTGATGGAGGAAATGGCTCTTCCCTTACAACTTGTCGTTTAGAATATGGTAATGGCGTATTTTATCCCGAAGTGGAATATGATAGCGACTCCAAAGTAAGAACATTTAATGATTTCATGCGTTATGCAATGCGTAAGAATGATTACAATTTAGGCACGCAACTTAATCTCAGCAATTTCAATTCTCTTTATGGAGTTATTTATTTCGATCTACGTTGTCAAACTGAAAAGTTTACAAAAGATCCCAAACAGCTTATTTTCAGATACAAACTAAATGCTGAAGCAGCTGCTGATAGTCTTTCAGAGTGAATGCTGTTGTACTATATGAAAAAGAATCCATAATAAACCAAGTCAGAAATGAATTGCTGATAGTGTAAATTATCCAACATATTGATAAACAAATGACTGAAGATCGAGAAATCACCAGTGAAGAAAAATGTGAATTGATAAAGAAAATAGATTAATTTCTTTACGGAAATTGTCGCAATAGAGACATCAGAACACGAACACATTTGGGTAGTATAAAGAATAAACAAGAATTTTTTTATATATATATATAGACATTTTTCTGATAGCGAAGAACAAATGTTTGAAGAATAAATGATGTATTTCGCCTACGCCTGTGATTATCAATATCATGAATTTTATCCTGAATTTCATATTTTCTA
The DNA here is from genome assembly GCF_964205215.1 of Stylophora pistillata. Lineage (NCBI taxonomy): Eukaryota > Metazoa > Cnidaria > Anthozoa > Scleractinia > Pocilloporidae > Stylophora > Stylophora pistillata. Next base: position 14,790,557 of record NC_142530.1, read on the forward strand.
AAGATCAACCGATGTCTTAGAAAAAATGAACGAAAAACCAGAAATAATAACTGAATTAACAATCACTTTCGAACATCATCCAGTTTGGAAATTAAAATCACTGAAAAAAGTAGAAACAATACAACACGCAGAAGGAGATTTATACTTTAAACATGAATTTACACATTTCAGTTCTACCAATATTGATGAAATAACAGAAATGATATCTAAGATATTTATCAAAGATTAAATTCACTTCATGCCTTTCTTTTGTTAAATTTGTTTTGCAACAATAATTGTATAACATATATTATATATAAGAAATGACACAGTTATTTGAAATCAACGTTATTTAACTATCACCAAATCATAAAAAGAATCTCGGTAAAGCTTGTCGTAACAGACAGTCAATCACACTAAGATTAACCTCAAACGCATTGACAGGAGTAGTTTAGGGCGTCTGTATGGCACCTCCCGCGCGGCTTGGGTCCGCGTCATTCGGCCGAGGGGGTTCATTAATATTCATACCACGTGGGTGCACGGGGGTTAGGGTTCCGTTAAACTACTGACAGGTAATAATAAACTCCTAGTTCCAGAGACAGTCGCTAAAAGGTTAATGAAACATCGTCAATTAAAAAAAGGTATGGACATCAGAGTAGCTAAAACCAGTATCAGAAACCAAATTGGAGGCAGCCTTTTAACAACAATTCTTAGTTTGGGAAGAACTCTTTTACCAACTGTTGGAAAAACATTGGGCCTTTCTGCTTTGTCTGGTTTGGTAAGTGAAGGAGCATCTCAGTTAGTTAAAGCAATTTCTGGAAAAGGGGTTCAGCCAGGTGGTTTTTTCATACCACAGAATAAAATAAATCAACCCATTCAATACAAACATTTATTAACTGAAAAACAGAAAAGAGATATTTAGGTGCTTTACAAAGTGGACAAGGTGTTCATATCAAACCAACAAAGCAACAAGGAGGATTTCTTGGAACTGTCCTTGCTTCAATTGGTATTCCGATGGCTATTGATTTGGTCAAGAATTTTATTTCTGGACGAGGAGCACCACTGTTGGGATCAAAAGGTGGCAAAGGAGCTCCAAGATTGGGTGCTTACACAGCTCCACCTCCATTTATCAGTAGTTGGTTTGATGGCCGAACTTATGGTAGATGTTTAAAAAATCCAAAAAAAAAAACTCAAAAAAGGCAAAGGATTACTTCTGGGAAAAAAACAGCCCGTTCTGTTCGATTCCATTAATCGAAGCAATTTTGTACTACCACAACTTCACAAAACAATACCTCTGACAAATTTTGATCTGCTTGAATGGTGTAAATATCTAACAATTCCAATAAATAATGTTTTAAGTAGAGATGAAAAGGTTCCACACAACCATAAACGAGCTCTATTTGTTTACAATCTTCACCCATCATACATGTCAGGATCACAATGGGTAACAACTTTTGTTAAAGATAATGTCATCAATTACTTCGATTCATTTGGAATGCCACCATTTCAATAGTTGATCACGCTAAAAAGAAGAATCTGACTCTTCTTCATCAGAACAATCAAATTCAAAATATTAAAACAACGACTACTGGTTATCTTAGTCTGTATTTCTTGAATGAGATGAACAAAGGAAAATCATATTTCGATCTTCTGCAAGGGTTTGATATACATGACACGATGACAAATTAAAAAAAATTCATAGCCTATTATTTCAGAAATATCTAACGTATTTTATATGTGAGATCTTATTGTGTTAAGCAGAAAAAAGTTACCAATTACGTAAAAGGTAGTGAAAGATATGAACAAGCTAAGAATGGTAGATTGATGTTAAAATGTAATTGTGCTGAATGTGGTATAACCAAAACTAAATTCGTTAAAAATAAATCAGGTGGTGCATTATTTGATGTAGGCAACAGTCATTCAATAGGTGAAATGGTTCTCAAAGGATTAGCCAACAGTGGAGCTTATCTCGCTCGAAAAGGTGCTGCCAAAGCTATCAAATCAGATTACGCTAAGAATAAAATCAAACAAACAGCAAATAAATACCTCGATCAAGTTCTTGACAGCTTCACTGATAATTTGAGTAAAAAGATAAGCGGAGACAACACTGATTATTCACAATGGTATCCAATGGAGATTTAAGCTCCTCCTGGTGTAAATGATCCAACTAATTCATTTTACAATGGCGGTTCTCTGGATTTTCATAAAGCTTTAGGTAAGCTACCAAAACCGAAAGGTGGTTGGACTCTTCCAGGTCATAAATACGCAGGACCTTATAACGATCTTAAAAATTAAGTCAAATATAAATATAAACCGGTGAAATATTAGAAATATATGATAAACCGGCTGGAAAGACTGATGCCATTGCTATGCAGCATGATGTTGATTACAGTGTTTGTAAAGACGATAGAAAATGCAAAAATAAAGCTGATCATAAAATGGTTAAAGCATTAGATGCAGCAACATGGAATGAGCGTCAATGGGGTCACTGGCTTGCTAGAAATGCTATCAATACCAAACAGAAATTATGTAAAACAAAGGAGGTCAAAAAACGGAAAAAGTCGTCGAGTGAAATAAACTGGCAAGTAAAATTAGCGGATGAATAACATAAACCCATTAAGCGTAACTTTACTCGGCGGCGTGTAATTGTAAATCATTATGATGAAATATGGGCTGCAGATTTGGTTGAAATGCAGAAATTCAGCAAGTGGAACAAAGGCTATCGATATCTTATGGTCATTGATATATTCAATAAATACGGTTGGATTGAGCCTTTGAAAGACAATAAGGGTGAATCTATAGCCCAAGCTTTCAAAACCATTTGCAAGGAAGGAAGAAAGCTAGAGTTCTTATGGACTGACAAAGGTAAAGAATTTTACAATAAACACGTTGAAGAATTGTTGAATAAATAAAGTGTCATATTATATTCAACTCAAAATGAAGAGAAATCATCTGTTGTTGAACGTTGGAATCGTACAATAAAAAACAAGATGTGGAAACAGTTTAGTGTCCAAGGAAATACCCAATATCTTGACATTTTACCAAAAATACTGAGTCAGTACAATAATATCAAACACAATTCAATAAAAATGACGCCTATTGAAGCATCTGATAAAAAGAACGAAGGAACTGTTTACTTCAATCTATATGGTGACATCAATACATCAAAACCAAAACCGAAATATAAAATCGGTGATAAGGTTTGAGTATCAAAATACAAAAGACAGTCGTTCGATAAAGGCTATACTCCAAATTGGACAGAAGAGATATTCACTATTGATAAAATACAATACACGAATCCAATCACTTATCGATTGAGAGATTTAAACAACGAAGAAATCAGAGGCAGTTTTTATGAGCCTGAATTATTAAGAGCTGAACAAGAAATATTCAGAACTGATAAAGTAATAAAGAGAAATTATAAGAATAAACGAGCTCTGGTTAAATGGAAGGGTTATGATGATGATTTCAACAGCTGGGTTCCTCTTGAGGATTTACAAGCTATCTCTTAAATAGGTTGTGTGCAAGTCTCAAACGTTTTTTCTACCGGGTGCAATCCATACTTTGTTTGCGTGATTTCTCTTTAAGCATTTTTGAAAATCCATCCATTGTTTAAATGACCAATCAAATTCTACACCATTTTTTACACATTTGTGTAATTTTTCAGCGAAAAAGTTGAAAACTGTGTAAACTCTGATTGAAGGCTGATAGTTTCGAAAGAAACTGTTTGGGGCTGCGTCGGTGGGGGTAACGAAATAATTTGGATATATCAACAAAGCTGAAATGGTAAATTGGCCACCGTAACGATTACAAAAGCTGACCTTTCGAGCGTTAGCCCTTCGTCATTCGCTCCGACGAAGGGCTAACGCTCGAAAGGTCAGCTTTTGTAATTGTTACGGTGACCAATTTACCATTTCAACTTTGTTGATATATCCAAATTAAACTCTGATTAGTTGTCTTTCATTAACGAATTATTTTTTATTAATGAAACGATTTGGAGAATACGTTCAAAACATTAGGAAAAAGAGGTTTCAAAACAATTACTAATTTATGATTAAAACTTATTTTCTTAATTCTTGTTTTAATCCTAACATACAAGATGCAATGAATGAAGAAACCCTATATTGGCTACGAGTTATGACATTTTCATAGTTTTCATATGCATATGTTTCGTAATTGGTAAACACATGATCTTGACTCAAATAATCTCGAAATTTAGCATTCAAATTAACATATTTTTCAATTTCTTCGGATTTCAATGTTTTTAATACTTTTAACATTACTTTACTATCTTTGTGTTTACCAATTATAACGACCTCTATCTTTCAAACCAGGATTCATGATGATTGCAAGATTAGTTATCCCATTTGGTTCATCATAACGAACTGTTAAAAAATTTTCGTCCCAACATATACGTTTTCTATCACTTTTAAAAAAATCAAGATAATCATCAAGATCAAATAGATCGTCCAAATACCTCATCTATATATATAACTCAGATTATTTTCACATTCACCATAATAAATTGTAAGCCCAAAAATTAGCTTTATGTCTGTCTTATTGTTGCTTGTTCTTTTTCTTCTTGGTTTGTTCCGTTAAATCAGAATATTTGATAACTTCTGGTTTTTTAAAATTATCATTTTCGACTAAAATAAAAATGTACATGTCTTTCAATGTTGATAAATAATCAAACAAATTCTTTTAATCTTTTGTGTCTTTATTAATTTTTACTATTAACCTATCTTTTTTACCACAAGCTTTTAACATATTTTTAATAAAAGAAACTTTCGGTCTTAAACAAAGAGAATTAGGAGATAGTTGTATCTCATCAACCAATTCTGCATTCGCTTTTATAATATAAAAATCTTTACCATCATATGTTTCTACGGTTTCCATTAATGTTTTAATGTCCATATATAAATACTTTATGTTTTGTCTATATTATTAACTATAATGACTGAAATAACTAAATTCGATGACAGAAAATATCTTTTCTTTGAAAAATGTTGTTTTTGTGGAGAAGAATTTGAAGCATTATTATTATTTGATAAAGATGAACCAACTTATGAACCATTGACAGAAAACATTGACGCATCCTTTTATAAACTTAATGATAGAAAATATGAAACAGTTTTAACAACTTTTTGTAAAAAACAGGATATGACAGACTACTATTTCATTCATAATTTAATATGCTGTGATGGACTTTCTCTTTTTGCAACTTCATGTTTCCATGATTATGTCGCAGCTGTTTCATCTAATGTTCTTTTAGAAGAGATCACAAAATTTGTCGAGATCACAAAGATCACAAGATCACAAAAAGATCACAAGATCACAAAATTTGTCGCAAGGTTTCAACTATCCTGAGCCATCCTCTTAGAGCCTACTTCCCTGAGACCAAGATCACGAGGTATAATTTGAGAAATAAATCCCCTGTCATGCCCGCTATTCGCACAAACCGTTTTAAGAATACATTTTTTAATAGAATTGTTTTTAAGTATAATGTAGCTTTGTGAAAGTATACTTCCTGTATTAGATGTAACATAAGATATGTAATTTTATCTTTTGAACAATAAAGACACACAGACAGACATGAAACTAATCAACAAAACAGTAAAATAAGGAAAAGAATAAAACAACAAATAAAAGAACAATTCAAAGTTTAACAATGTCCATATGCGTAACTAGTTATTCCATCCTCTAGAATATATCTTTTATCATCAAAGCAGCTCAATGACACTTTGTTCAGCTGATAACTTCCAAGTTGATGTTTGTTACTTCGTATGGTTTTCACCTTGTGATACATTTGTTTGTTGTCAAATAAAACCTCTTTGTAATTTTCATATTTAAGATTTTTTCTTATGACATTCTTTTTAATACCTTTCGCCGTACGACTACCTTTGTTATCATCTTTGATATAACTGTATATTTTTTATCGTAAACCAACGAATTAAACTATTGGTGTTCCACACGTTTCATCTTTGAATTCACCAATAACTTTTTTGTTCGATTCGTCATAATATTTTGAATGTTTTGGATAATCACTGTTGTCAAACATCTCTTTGTCATTCCAAAAGTCTTTGTAAACATCTTCCTCTTGAATTTCGTATGTTAACGAGTCAGTGTCTGTGAATAATAACTTCGCTTTATCTCCATACTTCTTCTTGATATAATTGTAATGAAAATCATACATCAAAGTCTTTGAAAAATAAAGAATACACATCCCAACGTAAGCTGGCCGATTCAATGGAAGTGTTTCTTTTATCTTGTGTACAGACTAGATTTTCATTGAATATTTTACTTGATATAAAGGTTGGTTTTGATGCTAATTTCAACAGTTTTTTCTCATCAGTGACAAGTCTTATATCCACACGCTTTCTCAAGTTTTCCATCGTCTTCCCAAATACAGAATTATTCATCAATTTGAAAAAGTCTTTCTCAAAAGCATTCTTAGCTTGAGTTCTCTTTTGTGTATTGAAGTCGATATATTGTTTTAACCACGGTGACTGATTAAATTCAAGTGCTCTATGAACCTTTTTCAATTTCATTCCAAGTTTGAAGTACAATAGAAGATTTCGGTAATGTATTTCTCTTTGTTTGATAATGTTGGGATCAATTTTGACACAAGACCTGTTGATATATTGAATTTTTGAGCTATTTGTTTACAATACGTTGACAACATGTCTTGTTTGACCTTGATCTTTTCTGGTGCAAGCGGATAATCATTATGCAAATCGTGTAATTTGTCTGGGTATTCAAGATCGACTTCCAAAATTAATCCCTTTTTACTTTCTTCAGTATAAACTCCAAGGTTTGTTTTATCCAATCGTTTTTTGTGAAAGCCACTTGAATCTTCCAGTTGAAAGGTATTGTGACATACTCCAACCGTACAGATTATTAGCATTGAGGTACATTAAATTTTTCGAAGGTTCATTCTCATTGTAATTTTTCATGTATTTGTTATTCGCTTTTCCATATCGATTAGCAAATAACTAGTACCTCCTCTCAAACCTTTTTCAATGAATTGGTACATGTCAACATCAGTCATCAATTCAGATTTAATGTCAGTCATTTTTAGCATAGCATCCCAAGATAATCCAGGACTTGTGAAATAATGGCAAGGATCGAGTTTGTAATATTGAAGACAAGTTTGTCATCAGCTAACAATTATGTCAGACTTTAGGTAGAGATCATGATAATCACCCATCGTTTATAACTTGAATTTTTTCCATATATTTTGAGCATGTTCATATTCATCATCTGAGATATGTTCATTATTGAAGATGCTGTAAAATTCATCTTTGGTTGGCAATTCTGTTTCATCAAATTTATCAAAGCTGTCCATATAATCGTAACGATAAACACCTTTTTGAGTCACAAGATTGAATTTTTTATTCTTAAATTTTTCTGATGTATATTTGAAAGCTTCTTTAGGAAGATTATTGACTAGTTTATCAAGGCTTGAGCTCATGAATTGAAAACTATCAATAGAAGTAAGATGATTCCCAAGCATGAGAGCCATATACTTTTCCATGTTATTTGAGATTGCATTGATATTCATTTGGCACTCTTCTCCTTTCTTATTTGTGTATTTATTGTTTTCAACAATCTCTCCAATTTCTTGCATGATGAAGTGTGAATCATATCCTCTCAAATTATGAAAGATCACAGGTATTTTGTCAGTCATTTGAAAGTTAAGGTTACAATCCTGATGAGCTGAGCCCCTGAATTTTCCAGTCACATGACAGTGATCTCTTACTCGAACGTCTTTATCGTGATATTTCTGTTCACAAATGTGACATTTATCGACTTTCTGGAATTGTTCTTTATCTTATTTTGTCATTTTCAGAGGTTTGTTAAATTTATATTTAATAATCTTTTGGCAATATTTCACTTATTCAAGCATCTGTTCCATGAATCTGTAAACAGCTTTCTCACCACGATAGATTTTAATAGGTTTTGTATATTTATCATCATAAGTGCAAACAACCTTGTAGGCACAACCACAGTCAGTATGTTTTTGATAAGCTTCGGTGGAAGATTGCCCATCAGCTGGTTGACAACCTTGTACTTTTTCTGTTATTGCTTCAAAACCAGCGTAGATAACAAATGCAACAGGTAGTTTCTTGTGATAATTATTGAATTTCGATATGTTGTTATCTTTAGTTTGCATCTTAATAACTTGAGCTCCATTTATTATGAGACAATTATCTTTAGGGTTAGTTAATACCTTTTCAGAACTGAAACACTGCAAACAATACATACAAAGGTGCTTTCTCTCCTTATACATACCTACATAAGTTAGTTGACCACTCCCCATGGGGGCTTTTCAAGGCCAATTCCCACCCATCCCACCACAGGGGAGGACATCTACTATACAGTAATCTCGTGCTTGAGAAATTAACATCTCCTACCCCTAACCCTGCAGGAGACGGGGCCTACGGTTTATTCGTCCTTATCTGAGAAGACTAGAATATCTATCCATTTTTTGATTATAGAAAGGTAACAAATTCTCCTCACTTATTTTAAGACCATGAGTATTGGTTCGGGCTGGAACCCGCAACCTCCCGCACAACACAATCCAGCGCTCTAACTAATTGAGCTATAGACCGGGAGGCGGGTTATGTTTTGTTTGATTATACATAAATTTGTTAAGATCTTTTATTAACACATAATGTGAGTTTTTATCTTCTGTTATCCATAAAAGACTTCAATGATCTTCATTTCTCTCCATACTAACATAGATTGGATATCTTTGTTTATCATTACATCCGAATACATTCACATTAATATTATATTTTTTTTCGATATTTTTGATTTGCTTAATAGTAACCAAAAATTCAATTCCTGAATAATCAGTTGTTCAATGTAATCTTTATCAACTTTTTCAATTCTTTGTGGATCCTTCTCTTGTGGATTCAAGTGTCTAATATGACACCAACGAAAGCATTCATTATCATTATTTTTCATATTTATCAATCCTTTTTTACCATTCCTCAGTTCTGATGGAAGTTAAATGTAAGAAGAACCTTTCATAGGATTATATAGAACAGTATTTAGGTAGTGATTATCAACTGATCGAACAATCCAGCCAGATCCTTCTGATCGAACAATCCAGCCAGATCCTTCTGACAACCATTGTGCCATTTTATTTAATATATGTTACTCTGTCAATCGTAAAGAGTCTACTATTTCTGTATCATTTATTATTGTCTGAGGTGAGCTACTAAAATATGCTGTTGTGTCAATCATTGCTTTTTATCACCCTTATCTTCAACCTTCTCAGAAGTAACCTTTAGTGTCTACAAATTTAACCCCTTTCATTTCATTCAATATCTTTTTTATATATTGCCCAACAGCCAATTTTGTGCTCTGCATTTGAATTAATGGATCTAAATTTCTTAGATATAGTTTTTTCAAGTTTATTTTCGCAGATTTGTTATATAGTTTTTTTCCAGATTTATAGCACAAGTTTTTTGAGTGAGTCAGACACCTCATTTACTATACTACTCTGGTCAAACGGGCCATCATTCTGAATTCTTCATCAGCATTTATTTATAGAAAACAGCTAACTTGGGTAACACAAATAAAAAACGGATAAAAATCTATCACTCACCCCTTAAACCAACCTTATTCACAGTCCAGTCGCCTTCTTTGACACCTTTCACAGCAGCGGGTCTAGCACTGCGCACAATAATGTGCTGAACATCCCTCCATGTGAGATCTTTACTTTTGGAGAAAAATAAAAACTTTTTGTTTTTGTTGTTGTCATTGGCCCCTTTGGGTTTTGAGTCAGAATAACTGGAGTTGAAGGCCAACTACAGCCATGCAAGGTAATAACTTTTGAGTTTTTAATGGCAAAAAGGGTTTTAACTTAACCCAATTCAACATTCTGTAAAAGAATTAGCCCAGAATAAAATGGTCAATTTTCGTCTCAGGGGCACGTTAAACTACAAGTTATCATCAGGCTGATTACTTACTTCGCACTTAGCGTTAGAGCAATGAGTCCAGATGCCATAGCTGCCGCTGCTGAACTACCCCCAAAAGTGCTGTCACATTTGTCTCCAAGACCTGCAGTTACCTATAACAATTCAGTTTCTCACCGTTAAATGACAGGCTTAGGAAGCCAGGATCACAGTTTCATAGTTTTATGCAGGGTTCTCAGTTGAACCCGTAACCCATAACACCTGTCACGGGTGTCACAGGCAAAAGTTAAGGCTGTCAAAGTGCTTCAACCAGTAGATCAATTGGTCTATCAAATGCAAATAAAAAAACGACTTTTTGAGTAAATTACTAGGTAAACTATTGAGTTTTACTTGCTTTCCCAATATACCTTTCTTTGATTTTAGTTGTCGAAGTGAATAGCCTTTCCGCAGACCGCAGAATGACTGAAGAATCGCTTCGCGTCTCCACAACGTTGAAATATGGCCACCATATTGAGTTTGTAAATTTGAACCCAGGCCTCTCGCACAGTTAAATCAGTAAACAAATCACAGTAAATAGTAACAAAGGAAATGAAGAACACAGTGAATCAATGTTGTTGTGGGGAAGAGTTAGATCAATTTTGTTGTTCAGATTCATTTATTAACAAATGTTTGCACTATCTTAAGATAGATATAATAGCAGTTGCTGGGTCAGTGTGACCTTGAGAATTAGTTTTTATAAGTGGGTGCCCCCATTAGGAGTTGACTGGTTACTTAATCATGATTTTTGTATAAAATGAATGCCATTTACTCAGAAAGCAAAGCATTGTTATTTCAGGTTAATATTTCACTTAATATTGCAGTGTAATTTTGTTTGATAAGAGATAATTTCAACTTTCCTGTGTTAAAAGCCACTGAACAGATTACAAATTGTACTTAAAGTTGTTTGGAGAAAATGAGAAAATATGCCCCAAAATGAAGGAAAAAGCATTTCTGAGCATCTTAAATCAAAATTTTCCAAGGGGAGCATGCCCTCAGACCCCCCTTGCAGCTTGGGCCCTATGGGCCCAAGTTACAGCCCCTTCAGGTGTGTATATTAGTGTTACACCTGTAACTGCCACAGCAACGGCTGTATAAAATTCTTTTGAGAACCCTGTTTATGTAAGAATAGATTATAGTTAGTCACCTTAAGTAGCTGCGACCTAGGAAACAATCATTATTTCCCTAATAGAACCAATTTTTATCCCTACGATAACAATGCAAACATGCATATGAGTAAAGAAATTTATCATTATGGTATTACCCTCGCCCTACCATCCCTACCACCGTCAAACCCATCCCCCCTTCTCTCTCTCTCTTCCTCTCTCTCCCCCTCTTTCTCCCCTTCACTCTCTCTCTCTCTTTAACTTACAACTGGACTTGTATCTTTTCCAAAGGTACTCCGACTATAGGTAACTGCCATAATCCCTGCGCAGTGTTCACCATAGCTCGGAACTACACCATCACTCTTAACACCTGTTATAGCAATTGTATAAATGCTGTTGGCATAACCATTAAATGCACAACAATCCTTAACAAAGCGTCCTCCATTTCCTGCGGCAAACACATAGATTGAACCTTTGCCATTTCGACCCTAAAAAAGGGAGGGGACCTTCAGTTAACAAGTTAGAAATAATTACTAGCTAGCGCCGGCCAAGTTGTCCGATCAAAACTATTTTCGCTCAATACAACACTTTTTTGGCCGGACAAATATCCATAACGTCAAATCTAAAAGGAACCTCCCCCACCCTTTAACTAAAGAAGTATATAGTTAACACTTGGTCAAACAATACCATGATAACATCTTAACTAGTTTCAGTTATGCTTGTTTAATTCAAAGTGTTCCAATTGTAAGCAAGGAATCATTCAATTTGTTGCAGCGATGTCCTTTGTGAGTCACCGTAAAAACTATCCAGTTCTAGATAATATCGCGTCTCTCAAATACACTTTAATTGAATAGCTACAACATACCATCTCTGCACCTTCCTCTAATGCAATCTGTGTTAAACGGCCTGGGCCGTCAACTTCATAGCCGTTGTCTTCTGGTCCCCAGCTGTTTGAGTAAATATCAATGTGGTTTCTTTTAAAGCTTAGCGCTTTGGCCTCCTGAGCATCTGTAGCCATTTCATCATAATACAGCCGGATACCTATAGTGAATAAGCAAATGGGAAATTTGTTGAAAGTAAGTTCTTCTGTCTCGCTTAAGAATACCTCCCACCTTCGGAGGCTGAAAAATCATTTTTCCCTTTAATTGACTAAATTGAGTCTGCGATAGGGATTTACGGTATCCCTGCTTTACACCTTCTGCCCTTCAAGAACGCAAGATAACTTTTCATTAGCGTCCCTTTAGAGTTAAATAACACGAAAGTGCCATCAAGTTAGCAAGGAGACCATAATCATGACGGTTTTAAATTTCATTTAGGGTGTTTACAAATTCATTCATTCCAATATACTTTCATTTCACTGTAAAGCACATTCTTTACTGCTATTGTGCAATCAACCATGACAGTTCTGACAGCTACGTTAACAACTTTAGAATTTCAATGAAGTTTTTGTTTCAGTAACTGCATTTTGCTTCGCGGTTTATGCAACATGGGATGTAGGTTTGCATAAACCTAAAGCGCATTTTTGGACAGTTAATAATGGTAATTGAACTGAGCGGAGTGCAATTTAGGAATCATACCAGTGATTTCAAATGACAAGTATGATTTCCGACCAAAATTGCACGACACGAGGTTCAATTACCCATTTATTACATCCATTTTGAAATCGCCCAAATACAGGACTTGGTCAATTCAAGTATTTTGCTGATGCAGTACTAAGCCGGTTTTTAAATAAAAAACGGAACCTGAAACGCTTTTACATCGTATTTTGTGTGCAAAACAGAAAGACTTTGACGTCATGTGTCAAAAACTCAGTCAAGCGTAAAATAATGCTATTTAGAGCAAAAAAGGTGCAATTTGGGAATAAACTGCACCAATTTGAGCCAATCAGATTAGAGGGACCACCAGTGATTTCAAAATGGAGGTAATAAATGCATTACTATTTCTTCCACCTCTAATGCATCTCACTGTAGACCTGTTCACTCCTAAGGTATCTGCAACCAAAAGGTAGTCTTTGTGCTCATCTTTAAACACCCTAACAAATCTTTTTCGATTCTCGTTTGGAACACAGTTTTTCTGAAAGCCATTTCTGTGAGAACTACTGCTTTCCAGCACACTTAAAGTGCTACTGAGATGAAAATTGATGTTCTTCAAAACAAATTTTTTATGGGGACAATTGAAGTTTAGATCCTAAACGAAAAGAAAAAAATACAATTCAGACTTACCACGACAAGAAAAGTCCGAAAAAAATTTTGATTAAAACTCACTAAATTTCATCTGCCATTGCTCAAACTACAACTACTGCGCCAACGATAATTTTCAGCGTCTTTCCCCATTATGACGTCATATTATGCCTTTCATCGAAGCTCTGTCGAGGTAAAAAGTAAATTCAGTGGCAATCTTGTTCGAAAATCGTCGCTTTTCTTTACTTTTAACCACAGTAATGGTTCTGTTTTTTCCAATGAGGGGTCCATGAATGATTGTTGTAGCGTTGAGGAGAAATATTGGATATATCGCGCTCTGTGCGACTAACTAGAGCCACGTGCAACCGAAGAAGAGGCCGTCGCTTTTGGGGAAAACATCTAAACGTGGCCAGTGAAGAAATGAGGGAGCTAGATCTTCAAAAGCGGCTTACTGGTGACGCAGAAGTTCATAATACAAATTTTAGCACATATGTTCTTAGTTAAGCTTTTGTAGCAGGATGCGCTCCGTATGACGAAGTAGAGCCACGTGCAACCGAGGAAGAGGCCGTCGCTTTTGAGGAAAACATTTAAACGTCGTTAGTTAAGAAATGAGGGAGATAAGAGCTTCAAAAGTGGCTTACTGGTGACGCAGAAGTTCATAATACAAATTTTAGCAGATATATTCTTAGTTAAGCTTTTGTACCAGGATGAAAATATCTCTTGAAAGGCTACATTGATTGTTTTAAGGTGCCTTCGAGCAGTACTCTTCCAGCCAGTCTACCCTTGTTCTTATTTCCCTCGAAGTTCAAATCTTTTCCCTTTGCCATACAATGCCTTTAGGCCGTTATGGAACGCTTTTCCTAGCGAAACTGTGATTTACCATGGTTTCGAAGAAAATCAATAGCCCGTTTATTTCTATGAATTGTGCTTTACTTATTATACATTACTATGGACTCGTGTTTGTGCAGCATTTCATCTTCGGAAAAAATTAGAGTGCTGATAAACTTTTACAAAGGACTACTTTTTGTTATTCTCAGGGAACAAAAGTATTTTGTCCACACTATTACTTTGACACCCTGAAACTGTGAACTCCTGTGATACATGTACTTAAGTAATGCCCTTGCAATTCAAGACAATTAAACAGTAGCAATAGAGAGTTTGCTCACTCCTGAATTTTGTTTTGAACTATACACAATTGTTCTGTGAGAATCAAATCAAAGTGTTTGTGGCTTTCTTAGTTTCACAGTAATAAATAATTAAGCAGTGTGGTCCTACAGTTTGCATGGTTGCATGCCCTGTTGCAAATCTGTAGTTCACCACCTCCTTTAACCTTGGATTGGCCAGGTGGTCTGCCTTCTACAAATTATTTGTATTTGAATGTGCTTCCCAACATTTAGATCAGAGGAAATAAATCTTAACCAAGGTTAGATTAATTTTATTATAAGGTAATTATGTTTCTAAATATTTGGTGAAGCAAGACAATTTTACTATTGAGTGATTCATTTGTTTATTTGTTTGGACACTTGTTTATCCACAACATTGTGGGGTTACCAGTAATGGATGTGAACTGCTTTCTATCTAAGGCTCCCAGACCTATTGCTGACTTAGTTGAACCAAGGGGGACTGATTATAATTTAAGAGGCACTAATACGCTTTCCTTACCTAAAGTTAACAGTACGAAGCATAGTCTTAAGTCATTTCACTATTTTGCTGCTAAGACTTGGAACGCGATACCAGATGCTATACGCGCAAAGGCTGGCACAAGAACGTTTCTTCACGATATCCGTCGCCTAAAATTTTAAGTGTTTAGTTTTTGATCTCCGTTTTACTACACATGTATATGAATATAAAACTTGAGATATCCTTTTTGTAATAATATTTTACTTAATGTACATAATTTCTTGCTGCAGGTTGTAATTTTCATTGTATATTACTATTACTACTACTACTACCACTACCACTACCACTACCACTACCACCACTGCCACCACTGCCACCACTGCTACTACTGCTACTACTGCTACTACTGCTACTGCTGCTACTGCTGCTACTGCTGCAACTGCTGCTACTGCTGCTACTGCTGCTACTGCTGCTGCTACTGCTGCTGCTACTGCTGCTGCTGCTGCTACTGCTGCTGCTGCTACTGCTGCTGCTACTGCTGCTGCTACTGCTGCTGCTACTGCTGCTGCTACTGCTGCTGCTTCTGCTGCTACTTCTGCTGCTACTTCTGCTTCTGCTTCTACTTCTACTTCTACTTCTCCTTCTCCTTCTCCTTCTCCTTCTCCTTCTCCTTCTCCTTCTCCTACTCCTACTCCTTCTTCTACTTCTACTTCTACTTCTACTTCTACTTCTACTTCTACTACTACTACTACTACTGCTACTGCTGTTGCTGCTGCTACTGGTGCTGCTGCTGCTGCTGCTGCTACTACTACAGAAAACTTCAGAAGGAATACTGTCAAGGTCACCATTATAAACAAATCACAGTCTTCTTTTGCTTCTCGTTTCACAAAGGAGTCCTTAGAATCCAGGCTGACAAGCACAAACATAACTGTTCACTCAGTCAGTATAAGTATCACTCTTTACACAAGGATTATTGGAACACTCGTTGATATCATTAAAGGGAAAGTACGGTCTAGAGAAAGTTTATCTCAATTAGAAGACTTTTTCCTCACGAGTTCTTAAATAACTGCCATTTTGTCTAGTTTGCTTTGTATTAGCGACAAGAGCACTTCGAAGTTGCCCATTTTTACAACTTTCGTGGTTAGAAAAACGCCATCTTGGATATTACGTCATTGTGACGTAGCAATTGTCAAACTTAGTTCGGCACTCTGTTCTTGTTAACTAGTTTGACCTTTTGTGAAAACAATTTCTAATACTCCCAACAATTGAAATGAGGTGAACTGTCCTGTTGTTGAATGTCAATACATACTATATGTAAGCCTCTACAAGCTACCGGAAAGTGAAATATTAAAGAAAAGTTAGCCGGCAAAAATTACCCGCGACGACGGCTTGCCGAACCCTGTAAAACCTCAGAACTTCCAGATCGAAGACTTCAATCCAGCGAGATATACAGGCCTTCGCTTTGAACTGAAAGCTATGCTTACCTTTTCCATATTCAACACAGCTCTCAGCTATCTATTCTACGAGTTTTTTCAAACCATTTTATTGTAAGCGAATAAATTGAAGCTCGCATTGGTGGTACACCGTGTGTGGTAAATTTTCAGTCGCCACCCTTGACCAAAGCCGATTTACAACATCGTTCGATTTTCCAAGCAGTGTACAAATATATCTCGTCTTTCCTAAGTCTGTTATGAGTCCATCGAGTAAATTTTCTTTACCCGAACAGTCACATTCTCCTGCGGAGAAAACACTACATGACATTCAATACATCGCTAGCAAATTATCAAGACAAACACGTTTGTGACTAATACAAATTATCCTTCGTCAGGCAGGCGCCCATATTTCACTATGTCATATCGATTGGACACGATAAAAATAATATGAAAATATTTTTGTCTTCGAACCAACTACTTGACGTAATTATGCAGTGCTTATGCTTTCAAAAGAAATCGACAGTTTCATTTTAGCTTCAATTATATTGAGGTAATTTCTAATGTAAACAATGTACGACAGAGGCGATTCTCCGACGCGCGTCGAAAATAACAAAGCTCTACTTCTCACAAGTCGCGACATTTTAAACATTTTAGAACGAAAAATAGTGCGTTGAAGCTAATTCTACGCAATAAAGTTGAAAAACAACTTTGCAAATTAAAGGTAAATGCTAAAACAAACAAAATTTAATTCGTAACAATTAACTTATGCCTTTTGTCAGCGTTAATTTTGGCAGCTAACTGTTTGTAATCAATTTTGTCAGTGTTTACGCATACGAAGAATGATCTTCAAGTCTATAATTTCTAACTTGTTGCATGCCAACTGGGGCTGATCTTAGTTCCAAATTGCTCGTGTTCCGTTATACACCGAAGCTGGGTTCCTGTAACTGCAAAAATAGTTCGTCTCATTCCGAGGTAGCAGTGTAAAATGAATCCGTAGCGGGCACTGCGGTCTTCTATAACAAAGTATTAACTATCACTCCACAGCTAGGATTGGTTTGAGGAAAAAACCTTTGCCTTTGGAATTGAGTCGGTGTCCTAGTACATTTAATTCTTAGGAGGATACATTCTTGTTTTCCGTAGGTTTCTCTTGATAGTTGCCGCAAGACAACCACTCGCGATTTCCAAGACGTGAGCGACTGAGCGGGTCGACATTTCTTCTTAAAATTCATTTTCTTGACTTTCTCTCTGTCTTTCTCCCCAAAAGAAGTATCTCCTTCCCCTGAAGACGAGCCGTGTTTCGTTTGAAACATAAATGGATGTACTACAGTTGGACCCCGATAATTCGAACTCGGATAATTCGAAGTCCCCGCTAATTCGAAGTAAAATTCATTTCCCTTGGTTTTGCCCCACTTTTCTCAGTCATTTTACCTCGGATAATTCGAACTCGGATAATTCGAAGTCCCCGCTAATTCGAAGTAATTTCTGTTCTCTTAAGTCGGATTTTACCTCGATAATTCGAAGTTAAGTTACCAGCTGAATGAAAAAGAACAGACGCTGTCAGAAATTAGAATATATATCTATTTATTACACGACTCGGGCAGTCAGAGGGCCAATAACTAAAATCAACCAATCAAAATGCCCTATTGCCGGTCAATATTCTCTCAGTATTGGACTGGGCACTGTCCCGAATGGTTCCGAATGATACCGCACTTGTGTCCCTTTGAACTTCAGTCGTATAATAAATCTCTTATTAACCAAGCTTGCTCGGGACCGTGCATAGTATAGGTATGAGCTGGTCTGCATCTTTGGGGCAAATTTATTAACCACAGAATGGTAGCCCGCCAGAAAGCTTGTCTTCTCAACTGCAGAGGCCTTTTCCATGGTTTTTGTCAGGCCTAGTTAAGTTAGAAATGTAGACAATTTTTCATACTCCAACAGCAATATAGAGCTATTGATATTCATCAATTAAAGCTAATATTGCTACATTCAAGCAGTTTTTAAAAGGAAAGGTAAGACTTTCTTCCAGCAGAACAAATTTGCTTGTGTACAAATCTTACGGGGCGGATCATGAGTCGTAGAGAATGAATAAATTGATATCAAAGAAAATAAAAACAAATTTAACTCACGGAAAGTTCAATCGTTACACGTTCTCGAGGTCTAGAAAACATGAGGTGAGAACGAATGGAACGATCACGATCTAACAAAAATCGCCCTTTGGCGACTTCTTGGAGACGTGGCCACCTGAAAAGTGTTTTCCATATTCTAGGAATGGCACCCGGGGCAATCCTTTTTCATGCCTAATCTACGTCAACACTTCTTTCGGGTGGAGGTTTGAGCGATGTAGGCGTACGAATGCCATCCATTAGCTTTCGGAACTGTTTCGTTTGGCCTGTGTAGCGATATTTTTCAACATTCGTTTTAAAGAATAACTGCTCAATTCTGTATAACACAACTCTAAGGTGCCATTTCCGGCCTCAAAACGACGATTAGACTCTCCTAGAACTATTCAATTACAACATACTCTGTCCATTTCTTGGTTGAGAGCCTGTACAAAAGTTTAGGGGATAATATGACGTCACAGACTTACGCGCGGCCATTTCGCAGCTTGAGTAATGGCGGACGTTCAATCGAGGAAAACAAGTCTAAAAATTCAGACTTCCACTTCGAATTTCCCTTCCGAATTTCGTGAGAGTGGTAAGTAGCCAGTAAGGACCTTAAAGTGAAAAATCTGGCAAACGCTAAATTTGGTCTCAGTAGCACTTTCACGCTCTCTCATCAGAGTATTCACCAAACGCTTGAAAGACGGTTTCTGGAATAGTAATTACAAAGGGAGACCAGGCTTACCTCCGATTTTTGCGTCGTACGCCAGACCCACTCCACACCTATTATTATTTGCCACAGCAGCTATGACACCTGCAGAGTTTTCACCATGCCTGTTTAAACAGAAACAATTACATTAATGGAGCCCATTACTGTTTTAACGCTTCGATTTTTAATTCCTGGTGAAAATAATTATGGTTAACTCTGTCTTCTCGTGTCCAGATGTTTATTTCCGGCAGTGAAAAACACTATCTTCACAGCTTGGCATGTTTACAAAGCTTCGTTTTGTTGTTCTCTGGCTACTTGCCGACTTGCTTGTTCCAAAATTTCAATTCTAATTAACAAAAAAAAGGCTGGAGAGAAGTCCGGGAAATAGTCGGACATAGTACAAATTGGCAGATGGCGTGACAGCTTCGGCTCAGCTCCGTGTTTTGTACTCTGATAGAGCACGCTCTTTCAACCAGTGACAGCGCGCGTTAGATCCCAACTTTATTTCAAATGTTGATATGTCCTACAAGTATTGTTCAATACGAGATTTTAACTTCAAAATCGTACAATTTCAGAATTTTTGTCAGGAACGTACGCAATTTTCTGGCCGTGAATTCTAATAAGGAACGATTCAAGCATGCTGAGTCTACTAGGTCTCATACATGCAAGAATTTCGTTCCTTTTAAGTCACTTATCAGCAAATTTACAATTTTTGAATAGAGCTTTGGTCTCGACAAATAGCTTGGTAATTTTTGCCTTGTCTTTTAGTCATAGTTTTTGGGTTGACCGCGATTACCTGGTAGACTCGATACAAAAATAAGTCTCTTCTCCTGCACAAGTTGTGTCCGCTATGTTATAAATTGGTTCATGCTTTTAGCTTTAAGTGCCAAGAGCACCTCTTACGCTTCTCTCGTGCTCTCTAAACTTCCAACGTGCATCCATAACACATGGCTTTTACGGCTAGTGGTTAAAAGTCTGGTCATTTTACGATTAACAGTTTAGGTGGTTTCGCAGGAAAAAAATTATCGAACAATTTTCTTAAATTACCAGAGAAATTCCCAAATAACGTGTGTTCCCAAAAATACAATAAAAAAGATAGGTCACTATGCTTGTTTGAGAGATCGGACAGAAAAAAATTTACCCATTTATGCCTGTGCTGGCGCTAATCAAACGCGTAATTTCATCGGTTCATCGGTTTTTCTACTTGCAAGCGGTACATTTGACGTACAGGCATCGACAAAAAGTTTTTTCGATGTGAAGCGTTTTCGATGCAAAAGATAGTTTCTTTTTAAAACAAAGAATGCATTTTAAGGAATGTCAAAACTTTGATCTAAATTGCTTTACACTCATAGAAAGCCTGCGAACTTCCATGACTTTCCATGATTTTCCTGGTGCCAAAGACAAATTCAGTGACTTTCCAGACCTGGAAAATGAAATCATACAATTCCATGACTTTCCAGGTTTTGTGTAAAAACCCTGACACGTATGATTTTCATATATTCACAATCAGTTACCACTTCAATGGTAAGATATCCTTACAACTGAATGGCTGATATTCCAGATTTTAATGATAAAAGCTTCCATCATGACTGTTCATGCAGAAAACTTTAAAAACAGAATTAAAGTAGTTGAGTAACTATCTAAAAATAACTTATTACCCATATTGAGGTAGTAATTTGTCCCTTGACAGAGGAGAGGTATCATTTTCTAGCAAATCCCAACTTGCATCTTTATCCTACATTGAAAAGGTTAGATCAAAATAAAAAATATTGAGTACCTGCGAATGTAAAAGGAGAGTAACTCTTACATACAAAAAAAGAAACAATAAATGCATCACGTGATGAAGTTTAGCCAATGCACTTTAATCCTGCAACCACGGACTTCTTGCCATGATGGTGGGCTGACTATTACTAATAGTAATAGGACAGCGAGTGGAGTACATTTCAGAGAGCAATAGGTGAGTGATTTTAAACTGGCCCAACATTTACGGCACGGCCAGTTTAAAATTACCAAATTGAACACAATTAATCCTGAATTGCATGACACAAGGTCTAATTACCAATTAATTGAGCCAATACCAAAATGCAAGAAATTCAGGACTTAAAAATCTATTGTAAGAGCAAATGCCCTTCTTGTTGATAGTAAACAATATTCACTTGACCACTTTATTTGGTCCATGTTCATTTTCAATCTGAACCTCTAAATTTGCTGCTTTATGAGAAATTTTCTTCATCTCAATTGGCTAGCATTGGTCAGTTGTTGTCTTTTATTGGCCGATGGCTTAAAATGTTTTTCAGCCCTTCAAATAAATATTAAAGTGCACCTAAACCCCAAATTTTTTTTTGCTTAATGAAATAAGCTTACTTGTTTGGAGTATTTCTGTGCAAAATTTTTTAATTTGCTCAAATCTTTAATTTTCTGTTCCCAGTCAAAATACGGAAAATCGGCCGCCATCTTGCCCCACGACCAAGTTTAAAGAGGAATGGCTCTAGCGGGTAATGTGACGTCAAATGGAGAACACGAAAGTCTGCATTTCCCACATTTTCACTCGTTTAGGAGGGTTGTCATCGATATTAGGGACCTTCAGATCCGACTACGACTTCGAGTACGAGAACGAGATCACCAAGGTGCAACTAGCACGCATGCGCGATAGCGTGAGCATGTCACGCAAACTCGTTCTGTCTTCAAAATCTCTCTGCCGTCCTTTTAAGAACTACAAGATTTTCAAGAAAACTCGCTCCCCGAGTACGACTGAGTTCAGGCGGGTTTAAAGGTTAGTCTCTATAGCTGTTTTTACAAGCTTCAAGCGACTCATACATGCACAAAGTCTACATTAAACAGTTACTAACAAATTGTTATGTTTGCACGTTAGAAATTGCTTTTCAAGAACTGTGCTGTACTTTAAGTTCAAAGTCATGTGACGCGAGTCAAGTCAAAGCGATCGTATGACCAGTAGGGAAAGGACGGATTTTTCTCGTTCACCGCTTCGAAAAGCAACGAAAACTCGACTTCATCGATGATATCCTCCATGAACATAAATGCCAGAGCATCTTGTGTGGTTTGTCTGCTAAACATTTCCACGACCGACAAAATGTCGCCACTCCGTACTCACAACAACCACTGAAACATTTTTGTTACGAGCTGACGACGGCGACGACCGTGTTTACGACAACTAATCCCCAGGACTCCCGCGCGCAAAAATCGTACTCGTACTCGTTGTCGGATCTGAAGGTCCCTATTGTCCGAAATATGCCGACTAAGTGTGTTGTATGAGGAATGTATGAAGCGCAATACCCTTTTGCAAATTTCGCACGTTGCTACATCCTTCTACAACACACTCAGTCGGCATATTTTCGGACAATATCGACTACAACCTTCCCAAACAAGTGACAATGTGTGAAATGCAGACTATCGTGTTCTCGATTTGACGTCACATTACCCGCTAGAGCCATTCCTCTTTAAACTCGGTCATGGGGCAAGATGGCGGCCGATTTTCCGTATTTTGACTGGGCACAGAAAATTTAAGATTTGAGCAAATAAAAAAATTTTTGCATAGAAATGCTCCAAAAAATACGCTTATTTCGTTAAGCGAAAAAACATTTTTGGGTTTAGGTGCACTTTAAATATTTATAGGTTGTCAAACTGTCCACTTTGGCCTGTCAAATTACAAGTTTATCATCCAACAACTTGCCCGGGATATGCAGCTTCAGCTCATTTATTCCTTGCAGGAATAAATGAGTTAAACCCATCTTTTTGTGCGATATTATCTCACTGTGTTTGTATATGCTGACACAAGCAAGTATTCAAAAGGAGGTACATGCTTGTTTGTTCATAAATCATACCAGAGAACACGGAAAAGTGAACATCCCAGTAAGCTGTTCATAAAGTTTTTTTTCTGGTGTGTTGCAAAAATATTTGAAGGATACTAAACACAACAGCCTTCACTTCACTTGAAAATGTGCTCGTTTAGTGTTCAAAGAGATGCGTGAACTCTGATTGGTTGAGGATTAAGTCATATTTCAATATAATCCCCTCACATGAGGTGATTATAGCAGGGGCCTTAGCAATGATCTCTATTCTCTATACACCTACATAGTTGTCTTTAATCTCAGGGTGATTTGGGTCAAATCCTTCATCTACCACAGCGACCACAACACCTTGGCCAGTTATGCCCTTCTTCCAAACTTCAATCACATTGTAGGTTGGGCCATCATCTCTATTCTTGAATGCGAAAAAATCAAAAACAATTAACTGACAGGGAGGAGCTTACACCATAATCTGTTCATCTGATAACATCTGATTACAATTACTGACTAAATGAACATTATGTTGCATTATGGTGAAGTCTGTTGTTTGTTTGTCTCTCTTTTTTTTTAATAACTAAAACTATTAAAAGAAAAAGTTTTCCATTAAAATTCCACAAGCCAATGCCTCTTTCTCACTTGGAGAAAAGCAGTTTTATGATGAACAATTTTTGTTGACAACCGTATGAGAGTAAAATATGGTCACACTAGCGAGCATACATATTTAGTTAAAAGGTAATAATGACATGATAAGTTCACACTCACAATGTACCACATAGCTGTCCAATTTGTATCCCTTGGTGGGAATGTTGCTGTAGATTTTGATGTTGATGTTGATAGCCACTTACGAGTCTTTACTACCTGCTGCTGCACTGAATTAACCTGAGTGCAATACAACATGCACAAAAAAAAATAGCAGTGACAGGTAAGAAGAAATGATGACTGTGTTGCATTCTTTGTCATAAGTTTATGTTAATTACCTTTAACATGAAAATTTACACATTATTATATACGTTCAGTAAGCTAAGAAAGATTCACTCAATCTCTTTCTTTCCATGAAACTTACATTTGGCTCAGCAGAAATTCCCTCCTGCTCATGGGTAGCAGGTACTCTGGATTTTGTCATAACCTTCCTATGATGAAAACTGTAGTAATTATTCAGAATCTATTAAAAAAAAAAAAAGCAAGATAAATGTAGTGCTGGTGATAAAAAAAATGTATTGTCAGGCATGCAAGCCAGGTAGTGGTTTGATAGCTTAACTTACATTTTACATTACACTATTTATAGTCAAGTCTGTGTAATGATGGGAAAAAATAGAATGAAGAAATAAGCCCTGTAACAATATCTATGGGTTCATGAAGTGAAACCACCCTTGCGAAATGGATCTTGGAATTTCTAGGAATTTTTTCCTGGGAATTACCGGAAATAAGAGATGTGAATTTTCATGATGAATTTGGACTGGGAATTCCCAGTACTGTAATTCCTAGGAATTCCCGAAAAAACCTAGACATTCCAAAAAATTCCATGTTTATAGCCAATAGAACTTAGAATTCTAACTCAGAGCACCTGAATGACTTCCTTGGAATACTGTGAATCTAAAAACTCTCTGAAAATTTCTTAGCATTTTTAGGAATTTCTAGGAATGTTTAAGAGTTACTGGGAATTTTTGGAAAACTTTGAGGCAACTTATCAAAAAAATACATACATCTAAACTCCCAACTAAAAATTCAAGTAGTCAAGGAAATTTCTGGAAAGGAGCAGACTGACAGCAATTTTTATCAAAATAATGACACAGCTGAAACTAAATTTATAAGACATGTTTCCGTCATTCAACGACCATCTTCAGTTGAGTAGAACTGATTTGAAGTTAAATTTGAATTTATAATGTAGTGCTAAACAAAAGCTATTGAAACTAACAGAATAGCCAAAGGCAACAAAAGAATGTATAATATGACGTGCTAATTAGAACGAAAGAGTTAAATTAACGAGATATAGTTGCTTGTTTAAAGGAGGGAGCATCTTTGGTTCCCTTTTGCTATTGTTAGTTTCAATAGCTTTTGTTTGGCACTACATTATAAATTCAAATGTAACTTCAAATCAGTTCTACTCTCAACTGAAGATGGTTGTTGAACGACCGGAACATGTCTTACAAATTTAGTTTCAAGGAAATCTATTCACATGCTTAACTCACGTTTACATGTTAATTATTTGCTATTGTATATTAACATCAACATGTAGTAATATTAGGATGAAGTTTCTTTTTCCTTTCTTGAAAACTTCACAAAAATTATCCTCAATTACAGCTATTCATTTAAAATAGTCCTAGTGATTCATTAAATTTGGTTTGACACAAATTGTGAATAAAATCTGTTGATTCTTTTTCATGAAATGCAATAACTTGGGTTATGTTTATTGCAATAAATACTATCAGTCAAAAAATAGTCTTGAAAGGAATCATTTAACTTGGGATGATGATACAAATGATATTTTATCCTTTCCTCCCTGAGTCAGGCTTTGACTTAATTTAATGTGGTTGTATCTTCTTTGGGAAAAACTCGTGTGTGTTAAAATTCAAATGTAAGCTGTCAAGCAGCATCTTCATGCTACTCAATTTTGACTGAACACTCTTGGGAGTGGAAGACTTAATTACAGTTAAATAATTGATTTTTTAATTAATTATTGTTGTAACTGTAGTAATTAATTGCAATGAAGTTATCCCAAACTGCACACTAAGCAGCTGTTTCATTCCCAACTAGAGACACTGCTGATTTTCATGAAATTTGTTTTCTCTTGTACATTATTGAATGATGAAGTCCATTTTATAGATACTCTTTGTTTTAAACAATGAATAGTTTTTGTTAAATATCCCAACATTACCAGAGTCAGTTCTAATTTGCATGAAATTTATTGCTATGATTTATAAAATAATCCAATGATGGATTTCATTGTAAAATAATTTTTTTTGCATCAAAAGACAATTTAGAAGCAGTCTTTTATTGTACAAATTTTAGGCTATTTGTCATGGTCAGATGCACCAAATGAATTACTTGGGGTTGGGTTTGGGTGTCAATATTTTATAGGGGACCTAGAGTCCTATTATACTATCACCTGCCCTTGGGCGAATCATTAAATAAATAAAAATAAAATAAATTAATTAATTAAAGACATGAATTTCATACATTAGTTCGAATGCTTATCTGACTTGGCCAAGTACATAATACAGCTGAATGCATGCCATATGAGCTACAGTAGTGGTTGCATGCCTGTGAGTGCATATTAATTAACTTGGCTGCATGTGTGCATGCCATTCATTTATAATATCTTGAATACATTCTAAGTATACTTTATTTGTCAGTTTGCCACTAGTGGTTTTACTCATGAAGTATACTTGAAGTGTACTGCAAAATTTTCAGTACCTTTTAAGTATACTTCAAGTATACTTTTGGGTGTTCCCATTTCAGGTAGGAACAAGTATACTACAAGTACACTTTTTGTAGCTCTTCAAACAATACTTCAAGTCTACCAAAAGTATACATGGTATATCTTAGTTGTAGTACACTTTGATTACAGAAATAGTATACTAACAGTGTACTTAATTTTGGTAAGGGTGAGCCTGACACTCCGACAAACTTGAAATACATGCCTACGTCCTTAGTACACAGTTTGTCTTACCAATTGCTTTGCCAACTATGCATTTTAACATTTTTGGACTTAAAGGCATTCAGGGAAGCATAGTCTCTGGCCTACTTGGGTCATTAAGAAAAGAAGAAGTGTGCACACAAAGGTGGTTTTATTCCAGGTTTTGATGTTAACATTATTTAGTGGATTGTTGGTTATTTGTAACCTTTAAGAGCAGCTATCACACTTCTGTCTGATACTTTCTACCAAATTGATTGTTGACTCCCCCCTCCTTTCCTCGCCCCACCTTTTAGTAATAATCTGCACTTTTGCAATTGAACAATTCTAAGGTAGATCTCGATGAAGAGCCAGATATTACAATAGACAGCTGCAAGAGATTATGTATCAAATGTATGCAGTAAACCTAGAATAAGGTATGTAAGTAATTTCTATGTGCGTGTCAGGTTTTTAACCATTTTCTTTTTCCTTGTGTTGAGAGGAGACAATTCTAAGTATCATGGCAAAAGTTTGTGAACACCATGACAAAGGTTTGTAAACGCCACAGCAAAAGTTTGTAAACACCGCGGCAAAAGTTTGTAAACACCATGGCAAAGTTTGTGAACATCACAGCAAAAATTTGTGAATATAATGGCAAAAATTTGAAAATGCCACCGCGGAAGTGAAATTTAAAGCGGAAGTAAGGCTTGTGCCAGTTTTCTGTCAAGCAATGTAGCCATGTGACATTTGCTGCCATTGCTGTGGAATGTTTGCAGTGAAGTTGGTAGATGTGGCAAAATGGACAAGACGGGAGAAGGAAAAGAAAGCGAAGAGAGTGATTTTATGTAAGTATTCATCGCTTGTACACTTTTCAAGGTCATTAAGCCTGTGACTCACAAATAATTTGCCATTATCATTTGTTAAAAAATAAGCTAAATGAAAAACCTTTATTTTAGTTGTTGTACGCTTTGTTAATATTAAATATATAAAGTAAACATTCTTGTCATTTTGTACAAGACCACCAGACTCATTTACAGGTTATATCTGTCTGTCATTTTGACATATCCTTTTGTTGACATTTTAACACAATAATTCTGTTTATTTTTACAGGGCTTTTAAAATTGTGAATGCAGTTGAAAATATTTTTAGATTATGGCTGCTTGTGAACTGTGGCCAGTCAGAATCAAGTTCAAGTTGTTCTGTGACTAATAGAGACCCTTTTTGTATTCAGCAGTCAATCACAGGTTTTGGCATATCATTGGCTACAACCAAGATCCCAGAATTTTTTTTTGGCCCACATGGTTTTTATTAGCCACACTATAGTGCAGAGTGAAAATTTCTTAACATTTTTGGTTAAAAATACATTTGTACTCAAGTAAGTTTACTCATAAAGAGCTATGGATGGCATATTTCTAAATCAGTGGCAAATTTTTAAATGTTTTCTTATACCTCTCATGCCTTCATGAAATAAAAGTTGAACTTATTTTGTCAGTTACTCATTTAAGAGCCATTGGATGCACAGCCCAATAAAATGTTGTACAACTCTAAACCTACTCTCCAATTTCTAGGCCTCTGTAAGTCACAAGTAGGGAGAACATACTGGAAATACTCCTGATGTTCCTTTATTTCAGCTCATTCAACTAACTGCACTCTAGCATGTTCCATCTCATTATCAAGAATATGAGCTATCAGGTTAGGAGCCCCACTGTGATTCTCTGGTAAACAATACAAGGAATTGGATTGTCCAGGTATGGTGTCATGTCTTGACTTTCAAATGTAATGAGTGTTCCAATTCTCTTTAAGCTGCTTCACATCCTGCTGCAATAATTGTGCAAAACAGAACCACAAACACTCAGATTCTAGTTCACTAACTGGATTAAATGTTCCTTGGTCTTCTAAGTCTTGAAAAAGTTTATCCAGCAGTTTGTTCTGCTCCTTCCAGGGATTCTAGCATTATGCGCTGGTGCGCACCCGCATAATTTGTCAAATAAATCAATATTTATGTTACCTATCTTGGTGTCTGGCTTGAGTATTGTATTTATCCTTTTTCTACATTCATACAAAATACCAAAGTATCGTTTTAATTTAACAAAACAACCACATGGATACGAAGCCATTTTGTTTTTACAAAAACGACAAGGCGTTAATAAAAATGTCGGATGACGGCCTGGAACCGATATGAAGCTTGGCCCAGGTTCCAGCGTTTGGCGGTTTCCAAGATGGTGGACATTTACAAGAACTGCTTCCTGTTTCGGCCATATTATGGCTTTTGTTGGAAGGAGAAATTTATCAATAATGCATAATATTCCATTTTTTCATAAAAAGAAACAACAACTGAGTTTTCTTAGTGAAATTTGTTATATTTTAGGTTTTAAACGATGAAATCATCGTGCATAATTTCACGCATAATCTTCCTGCATAATCTTCCCTGAAAATCCTGCATAATTTTGATTTTTTTCGCACATAATGCCAGAATTCCTGTCCTTCTGAAGTAGGACCACCACGCCTCTTCTCTGGGAGGGAACGTAACCGTGGCTGTTTAAATGATCCTAAAAAAAAAAACTGTGTATTGAGGCCATTAATCCATTCTCAGTCCCCGAAGTAGTAATCAGTTTCTGCAGACATCCACCTTGTTGTTTGCAAGCCTCAAGATAGTAGGTCGCAATATTATGCGGCCAGTTGTTTGATCGCATTACATACAACCATAAAACATTTCTGCTTCATCCATTGACGCAGGCGTGAATAGGAAAGCCAAAGGGTTTGAGTTTATCATCCCCATCACAGTGCCCAGTGTCATTAGGCCCATTGTTCCTGTAGGCTCTTCTATGAAGCCTGTGCACCCTTCTTTCCTCTGTTCCTTTGGGATCCAATTCTCTGAGCAAAGTTTCGACAACAGGATAGGGAACACTGATACCTTGCATCTTTAGAGTGTGCCAAATATGTCTATAGCCTCCCATATAGTAGGGTCCGTCTAACAGACTTCTGATTTTGTTTCGAACTAAATTCAGATTGTATCACATATTTCCTCTTTTCAGACCTTATTCGTTAATGCGCCTCTTCAAAGTAGCAATACTCATTCAAATAACATGGTATTAATCTAAAAGTGTAAGTATTTCATCATGGGCAAATCCTTTCTTGAAATAATTGCAAATCGCCTCCTCTTCTCCGTGTGAATCTCTATCTGCCATTTGGGTGTATTTGAAGCTATGTTAGGACTGGTATGAGGCATGTTCACTTCCTCTCTAGAATTTCACTACCACTGTAGGCTTTTACAAACTATGAATCATTTGCTGTGATGCTCACAAACTCTTGCAGTGGTGTTTATAGACTTTTGCCATAATGTTTAAACTTTTGCCATGGCGTTTGCAAACTTTTGCCATAGTGTTTACAAACTTTTGCCGTGGTGTTTACAAACTTTTGCCGTGATACTTGTGGGCCACCGTAAATATACCATGGGCTTATTTGTTTTTTGGTGAACCAGCGACTATCTCAAGCTTAACAAATAACAAGTCAAATATTTTGGTAGCTGTTAATCTTTGTTACATTTTAAACTCTGTAGACTAGAAACACAACATGCCAAATGAATGACAAAGTTGACCACTAAACAAAATTGCAGATGCAATCTGATCAAAGATGGTGGATTGTCCTTTTACAATAATAATAATAATCATCATAATAATAATAATAATAATAATAATAATAATAATAATAATAATAATAAAAAGAGTGGAAGAGTGGAAGAACTGCCCATCACATACAACTGCTGGACTCGTTGAGCCATACGAGCAGCTCTTGCCAACACGAGTATACACAAGTCAGAAGACCCACACAAGCGGGGAAGGCGAGGTGAGGTGCAGACTATGCGGTAAGGCTCCAGAGAACATGGCTCATATCTTGTCAGGATGCAGTGCGCTGGCCCAGAGCAAGTATCTCTCTAGTCACGACGCAGCACTGAAGGTACTGTTTTACAAACTGTTGTATGATGAGGGAGTTATAGATGAGATACCACCCTGGTACTCACCCAACAAGTCCAAGCCAGTGTATGAGTCAGAGAATGTTAAAGCTTATTGAGATGTCCCTATATACGCTGATCAACAAGAGGTCAGATGCAATAGGGTGGATGCAAGCATTGTAAATCATATGTGCAAGAGAGTTGTGATGCTGGAAATAAGCTGCCCGTGGGTTAACAATGGGACAAGAAAGGATGAAGAGAAGACACTGAAGTATGGACCCCTTCACTGGGAACTAAGACAGCAGTTCCCAGGCTACGAGGTGAAGCAGTATAACATCATAATGGATTCCCTCGGGGGGTGGCCACGGGAGCTGGATGTCATGATGCACAAGCTGGTGGGAGGCAGAAGCACAGACGTACTGCGAAAGATGCAAAGGGCAGTGCTCTCGGGCACGCTGAATATTGCCTGGACTTTCAAGGTGGCAGTTTCAGTTCCTGTTAGAAGGAGGACCGTACACACAATGGAAAAGCTTTTTAGGATTAGTTAATGTACATTTATTTTTTACTCCATGGCTCACAGGTTACGGTTTTTGTCCTGTGGTGCTTGATTAGAATGTAGCATTCAGTTGATTTCTCTGCTATAATTATAATAATGGAAACTTTGTGTTTTTAAATGTACAATTGTAAATCTCACTACGTATAAGCAATTTACAAATGCTGCTTGAGATTGGCTTATTCAACACACACACAAAAATCAAAATTGCATCAAATCTGGGTTGTCCCAATTCCTATTTCTACAACAAAAGACGTAATATGTTGCTCTAATAGCTATATTTATCATTTTCTTGATTATGTAAAGTTGCTGCTTTTTGGCAATACCTATGTCATTCATCATGCCTAAGAACGTAGAGCATTCATCTGAGAAAACGCCAAGGGAGCTCATAGAGAGATTTTCAAATTTCACACATCTTAAAGTTCTACTCATTTCCTTAATCAAGTCCCAATATTTTTCTTTTTTACGTACTGCATTGTTGTACAAGTTAGATTCGAAAACAACTGTTAATTCTAGAACATATAGGCACTTGGACTGGGTTAGGAAAAGAAGATCTGGGCGACATTTTTCACCAATTATTATTGAGGGATTTAGAAAACCAGTAACATCTGCATAGATTGAGGAGCTAACATTAATTACAGGTTGAAGGGACTTGGCAATGAAGTTAAGGATTGAGTCGTGTCTGCAGGTAAAGCGATCAAGGCATTATTGACAACCAGCCACAACATGAAGGAGTGACTCGGGATTAAGGCAAAAGGAACAATCAGGACTTTGTGATAATCCCCATCTTACCAAATTCTTATGTGAAGGAAGAGGGTTGTTGATGTAGCGGATGGTAAAGTTGTAAATGTTCTTTGGCAGATGGGACTGGGCCAATGACCAAATAGAATTAACAGATGGCAACCAATACTTGATAACATTTGAGAAGAAGAAACCTTGAGATGTTAGGTGGTGTTGCAGTTTATCCTCTTGATTAGAACGGAAATCCTTAAGAACTTCCTAAGTGGATTTGTACACATCACATTGAATATTAGTGTGACAGCTTGACAATTTCCAGAGAGCTTTCAAGGAATCATTTGGGGACTCTTTTAATGAATTTCGGAGAACTGACTGGCAGAGAGTAAATTTGATAGAGGGAGGACAAATATTAAGACCAAATTTATTGCTTTCTAGGAAAACATTGCTCAGTGTTCCAGATATCGGAATATCAAGCCATTTTTGGATGTAGACATTCGCTACAGAGTCGAGACGTTACGTTATCCAGGTTTTGGATATATTTGCTATGGTGAAATGCCATGACAACTTCGATAGGACATAGCGACTGTACAGAAGAAGTTTGTGTTTAGGATGCAGTGGCTTTATATCGATGTCATTCATCAAGATTTGTACAAGAGAAGACAATTCAGATTTGTGTTGGTTATTAGAAATGTTTAAGTCAAAGAAGCGACCTAAGTAACGAAATGATTCACCCATTTCCACACAGGAAATTAGAACTCCATTGATCAACAGCTTGGGTAAATATTGGACAGATATAGTGCACAGTTTCCGTATTCCAAAAGTAGAACATTTGTCAACTCTGATCGTCATGTCCGACCAACTACACCATTATATGAAGCGATTAATTAGGTGTTGATTTTCTGATTCTTGACCACCTATGACAGCTGCATCGTCGGTGAACTGAAACCAGTGAATGGGATTTAAGAACTCGAGGGAAAAGCCAAACTAGCGGTATTTTTCAGATTTAATTTGCTGTAGAAACGTGTTAAAACACAAGGTAAAGAGAAGTGGGCTAAGGCAATCACCTTGGAGTACACCACGACTGACAGATATAAACGGAGTGCGAAATTCATTTGTAAGAATAGAGGATGTGAAGTCTGTGTAAAGACTTTTCACCAGTGATTTAATATGATGGGAATGTGGTGGTAATCAAGAGCGGTTTGGATCAAGTTGTGATCAATTTCACCAAAAGCGTTTTTAAGATCCAAAAGAGTAATGACGAGTGAACGCTGTTTGGAACGAGCTTTGTTAATGATATCAGCCATTTGAGCAGTATCCTCAAAAGTTCCAGAAAGACCTTATAATTATAATAATAATAATAATCATCATCATCATCATCATCATCATAATCATCATCATCATCATCATCATCATCAGTTTATTTACTCTTTTTGTAGCTTACAACTAAATTGCAAGAGTGGTCAGGATACAAATCATATCTATACAATAACATGAAACATTTTTCTAAGAATATCTATATGTAACAAATTTGTTGAGACGATTAGTGAAAGCCATAGCAGGATCATCTCTAAGAGCGCCTGAGTGCAGAATGTATCCATGGGACACAGTTGTGCGAGTAACATCAGCTTTTAGGGCATAAATTATCTTTTTGCCACCAAAACATATCATGTAAGTTGAAAAGTATCACGCCATAAAAGACCAATCATTTTGGTGGATCTTTCCGAGAGCTCCGTCTGCATTTAATATTTCAACAAGGCAACGAAGCAAATCGAATCTGGTACATTGTTGACATAATGGCTACTTATCTAACAAATGATATCAAGCCAAAAGTTGCAACTGAGGTACCACAGAAACATGTATGTACTTATCAAGTTTCTTCTTAGACTTCTTTTGTCAGAAAGTTATACTACATCAGGGCTCAAATCTAATTTTTGAATCACTAACCCTTTGGGTTAGTGGACATCTTTTTTACTAACCAAATTATAAAGTTTGGTATCCAAGCTGACAAGTTATCATATCTCAAATATTGTACATTTTGATAATAACGACTAGGACAAATTAAATATGTTAGAAAATTTTACTAACCATTTCGGGTCAGTTGGACACATTTTTAGTAACCAAACGTTGAAAATTACTAACCATAGGTTAATGGGTTACTGTTAATTTCAAGCCCTGTACATGCGCCCTTGATGTCCATCATCAACTGCTACGTTTCCTCAAGAATAATTCAAATATGGCTGCCAAAAAAAGTTCTCAAAAATTGCTCAACTTGCGCTATTTAAATGTTCTCTCCGTGTTCATGTTTAAACGATACTCTCTGGGAAATTTCTTGTAAATTTCAAGTTATTTTAAGTTAATAAAACAAAGATGTGGCTTGCGGAATTTTGATGATATAGACTAAAAAGCAGGAGGTAGATGTAAATTTCATGTCAGCACAGCCTATGAAATAAATTGCCCAAGAATTTTATTACTGATTTTGGAAGTCCAACTGATTGCTTTCACTGCCCATATAGGAATAATGATCAGAAGTGGTTGCTCATTGGAGATATTGGGCCTTAAAATACCCTTATTTTTGGACTTTGTCAAAACCAGAAAAAATCATCTTTACTTAAGCAAGAGGTAAGGGAAGAAATGAAATAAAAAAGTTGAAAAAATTCAATTTTCTAGAACTCTGATAGATATAAAATACAACTTAGTTGATTGAATTTGCAGATGGGCTTCCAGTTTGCCACAGCAGCAATGCAAAGTTAGCTAATTAATTATGCAAAAAATGCAGGAAATGAAATTCTTGAGCTAGGAAGGCCACGGATTCTCTTCTAGTCCCTTGGTCATTGTCATTTCACCTCTTTTGTCGATTGTTGAAGACCAAGTTAAATACCTTTGATCATTGGGAATCGATCCGATGCTGCTTTCAATGAGAAAAACAAAACCAAAGACCAAGAAATATTGGATGGAAAGGGCGGGTTTGCTTTATTACAAATGTCAGCTTAGTAGTACAGGGTTATCTACCCACATCTATTAAGCAAAGTTTCCACGCTTATCTTTTCCTTTTTTTCAAGCGAAGATGAGATTAGATTTTGGCACGCACAGAAAGTTGCGCGAGTACCAGTTGCTCGACATGCCTGCGTGGCCGTGCAACGAAATAACTTCACGGGATTGGGAAAGTTTCAGTCACAGCAAATTATGCAAAAAATCTGGAAAGATTTATGCTTAAATCTCGTTTAACGTTTAAAGCGACATATCGATGACTGCAACCATTGTGTTGTAAACAAACCTCGCAGACTTTAAAACACGTTCTCTAGGGATACCTGTGAAAGTATTCAGTATAATTTCCAGTAAGATTTTCACAGACAATCTGATCGATTTCTCTCACATTGTGTGCTGAGACTGAAACTTTTCACCTCAAGCAAATCTCCGTCGCACGGTCCAAACAAACATAGCGAGCAACAGAGCTACTAGAAGCTACTAGCATATTTGTTCGTGCTAAAACACACGAAAGGTTTCTAAAGTACACTTCACTCTGATTGGGCAGAAAAACACAAAGATTTTCTGGCACCAATCAGATGGCAGAATGACTGCGACTGTTTGGAACTAGTCTTGTAAGACAATGTCCCCAGGGGCTCTTTATGCCCTAACTTGAAATCGACTCAGCCCGTGGGTCTCCGAGGATGGGATTATGGAAATTTAAACCTGAATTGAAATTGAGAAGTATTGAATTGTATGCTTTTTGCATGCAAGTTCCTTGGTTGTACCTTATCTTAATCGGTCAAACTCAATAATAAAAATATTAATTATAATCCACTTGAATGCGCTGAAAGTGAAGTCGAGTTATTCAAACGATCGAGTTTCAACTTGTTTCAAGTGATCTTTCACAGATTGTGTCAAATACCTTGTGTAACTAACACCATGTCACCCAACACGTAACGCTTTCATGAATAATCCTTCGCTTTAGCTCAAGACGAGATTGGGACGCCTGTGTCGGCATTCGTTTTGATGAAACAATCTGTTCAAATAATTTCTACTGGTGATCACTTGTTCGACCCCTTAGCCATTTATCCATTCGATCTCATCTGTGAGGCTCATCTCAGTGTTCAAAAAATTAGCCTTTCATCCGTTCGATAATTTTCATTAGCCATTCATCCATTCAACCTAATCAGTTCAAAAATTTTAATTGGTTGTTCATCCGTTCGACCTCCTCTGTTCGAAAATTTCAATTAGCCATTCATCCATTCGACCTCGTCCGTTCGAAAACTTTCACAAGCCGTTCATCCATTTGACCTCATCCGTTGGAAAATTTTAATTAGCCGTTCATCTGTTCACAGTATCCATTTCGAATGGCTTTCCTAGCCATTCGTCACCCGTTCGCTTGCTGTTCCATTCACTGTTTGAACAGCTACCGTTAGAAACGTTTTCACATGAGAGGTCACAATTGCATAAATCTGTGGGGAAGAAACCCGTGATGAGGCCTAAGAGCATCTGTGTGGGAGACTACTATAGCATCATGCTGTGTTCCAGTATACACATCTCCTCCAATACACTACATTTATCCAGATTCATTCATTTATCTAATAACAATTCCAACAAAGAACCAGAACACCATGATTTGATGGCTTTATACTTTGTATAATTATAATAAAGTAAGAGAGCAGAGGAAAAAGCTCTGCTGATGTTTATCAATGCAATGTTTCCTGCATGTTTTTCTTGTTGTTTTGTTTTGTTTTTTTAGGCCAAAACCAAAAGTAGAACATCCTTGATATAATTATCCCTCTATTTTCACTCTATCTTGCTTTAAGTGTTTCTGTCATATCTAACCCACTCATGCATCCTCTGGATGCTCCAGCGGATCTGATTGCATGCGCTATTGCTTATCATTTCTCTCGCAATTAATTTGCTTGTGTGAATTGGTTTTTTGCAATCCTTGTGCACACGCTGAATTGCATCAACAAAAGCGCGCGCAAATACTGTGTTCGGCCACCTTAACCCACTGACACTTACGTGCAAGATGTGCCTACGAAAAGTCAAAATTTTGGAGAAACCAAGAAAGCAAGCACAATGCGTAGTAAATTTTTAGACATCTTTTCCAGAAAACAAGCTCCAGTGAAAGAAGACTAATTAAAGAACTTCTTTCCAATGAAAAAAGCGATAGGTGCATATAAAGTTTTTACTCAAAAATCAAGATGAAAGATAAAAATCACTAAATATTTTTGCATGTGTGCAAATGGGCATGCAGATCATATTTCAAGATGGAATATGCAAATTTGTCTGTGAGTTAAGAGATCTAAAGTTCCATGGAATCTATCAATAGGAAGCAAGACGAAAATGACCAAGAAATATTTCAGGACGACAGATTTATTCAAAACAGTTTTTGATTTGCTGTTATAAGCGAAAAACGTACGAATTTCTTACGTGTACAAAGCCCACACGGTAGAATTCATTATGCTTAGATCGTTGTTTACTTGCCTTCATAGGTAGAAAATTGCACAGCGTTATGTTGAAAATTCTGAAAAAACTTCGATTTGATGCAAAATCTTCTATTAAACAATACTTTTTGAACACATTGTTACTCAAACATAATATTTACCAGGCCATCAAATCTTCAACTTGTCGCTAGGCCTTCCTTGAAGTCCAAAAGTTTTGTTTTCACTTTACGTCCATAATAGACCCTTCCACAGTTTTAGCGGCCATATTGGTTGGGGATCAAACAAAACCTCGTTGCATAGCAATGAGCCAAAGAATCTCTTTTGATAAGATGATGAGCATCGCTACCCTCGTTTAAATTTTCGCTTTGTTCAGGAACAAAAATTAATATTCATCGCTGAAAAAGAGAAGAAATCAATAAAGGTGAGTGACTCTTTCTCCTCTTGGTGAAAAACCTTTTCTTCTCTGTGTTTTGTGGAAACATTGAGATCGTTTTTCTTTAGATGCGACCTCGCGGCCGACATAATGCCAGAAGGTCAGAATACTGCTTTTCCGAATGACTTTTTGTAAAATTTTGAGTAACTTAATTGTGCACAGGAAAAATTGAAATAAATGCGTTTACATGCTCTTTACACCTTTTCTTCCAGACAGGCTAACATACTCTTGAAAAACCAATAACTCGGCAAAGAGAAACCCTTGGTTTAATGGGTTTTGGAGATGGGTGTTCCGTCTGCGGCTGTAACAATGATAGAGGATATCCAAAAAAATGGGTCATCCACTCACATGTACAGAAGTTACCGTTCCACAAGCCCAAGCAATCGTTAATTGAAGCATGGTCTCGACAGGTTCAGAAGGGAAGAAAATATTTCTCAATAGGAAAGTCAAGGGATCGGAGAGTGTTGTCGTCTGCTCCAATCATTTTCGAGACGGGAAGCCTTCAATAAGCAATCCAATACCTACTCTTTTTTTTACTCCTTTTGAGCATTCAAATACTAAGTCACCCAAAAGGCGGCAATTATCAACACCGGTTGATAATAGACATATCACTGCAAGTGACGAATTGATGAAAAGTGGAAACGATTCCCCAGGGTTAATACTGTGTACAGCCTCTGCACAAATAACCAGAGATGCAGATGTTCGACTCTATACTGGTATGCAAAATACAGATGCTTTCAGAACCTTATTCGAGTACTTACTCCCACCATAAATCCTAAAATTTAAAACTACACAATATCGATGGCTAAAAAACATATTCTAATTTCTCAACCCAAAGAAGTGCTTTTTAAAATGCCATTCTCGCATCATGGTGGCCACAAGGTCACCTTCAAACAGCATATCAATCTGCCGATAAAACGTAGTGATAAAAAAGTACTTCACCAAAAATTTGGCACTTACTTCCAGTAACGCCTTATCTTTGTTCCCACTAGATTTAGAGATGAAAATAAGCGATTTTCCCTTTATAAAGTTACGATATTGAGCGAAGGTACCAACGCGCGTTGAATAATAACAAAAGAATATATTGCTCATTGCTACGCAATGAGGTTTTGTTTGACCCCCAAACAATATGGCCGTAAAAACCATGGAAGGGTTCGCATCGCCCTAGAAAATTGTAGTGTCGTTGCCTCGAGAGCTTATTCTGTCACCTTTAAGACCTTGATATCCATTATTTTCCAAGCAGAGTATTCTATAGCATTGCTACTTCACATTCTGAGTTCTACAAGGTCTAACTCAATCGCAAATGAATGAAAAATCCGACCTGAAAATTTTGAGGGTCGGCTGCGCAGACGCCATATTTCAAAATTTGATCATTTAGTGAAGATGCATAGAATAATGCCCCACTGGTACCATCTAAAGCCATCAAAATATAGGCACAAATGACGGATTCTGATTGGTTTGTTGATCTCCAAACCTGAGAGGAAGTTTGGGGAAAAAACTCTACTTAGTAGGGGATGTAGGGGGGGAAAGCGTTCTCGTGCGAGTCAGTTACGCGGTTCGGGCGGTTCAGGTGTCAATGTGTAAAGGAGACAAACAAATTCAGCATCGCTACATTCACAATTTGACAAATTCAACCACAAAATAGCCTCTCTACGTCGTGTGTAAAAGGAAAGAGTTGGGAAATGTCACGTAAACTCAGCCCTCGAAAACTCAGATCCCTGTGCGATCCCCAAGCAAGCAATCAAATTAAAGTATAAGGTTCAAAAGCAGAGTTTGAGGAAGGTCGAAAACATTATTTTGACATGGAAGAGGCAATGAAGTTGTTCATGATTAACGCGATTTACCCAGTAGTCTTGAGTGGTTCTTTCCCACGCTCTTGTGGTCAAAGGCAGGTAAAAAAAGAAAGCCGTTACCACCACTATTTCAAACAGCCAACATTCTGCTATATGTATCTCCTTACCTGGCCTTCGTTTATGAAACCATGCTTACTCGCCAATCTATCTGCTTCTTCGTTTCCACCTTCAATTTGAACTGACCATCTATTCGAATACTGTACGGTGCCCACTTTCGAAACAAGATAGCGAAGAGAAATAAAAGATACAAAATGAATCCACTGCATCATGGTCAAACGCGAAATTCAGAGTCAATTCGACTGCGTTGGGACGATTGTC
Organism: Stylophora pistillata; assembly: GCF_964205215.1. Taxonomy (NCBI): domain Eukaryota; kingdom Metazoa; phylum Cnidaria; class Anthozoa; order Scleractinia; family Pocilloporidae; genus Stylophora; species Stylophora pistillata. The sequence continues at coordinate 14,830,331 of NC_142530.1, forward strand.
CTAAAATTAATCTAGCTTGTGTTTACCGCTCGGTATGAGGGGAGGTTACCAAGTCAACAACCCTTCTTTTTATTTTTCAAGGGTCCCGCCGGTAAACTCCGAATAAACTCCCGGTCTCAAATTAAAGAGTTTTTCGAGCCACAGAGAAACTTTTAAGTAAAATAGAGCCTATTGCTATTTCTCCTGTTTAGAGACATATTTTAGGCTCTGAGCCTAAAGTGAAGCTTTACAAAGGGAAAAACCTCAGCGACCTTATCCACCCCACCCCCACTATCTCTTTCACAAACAGGATGACGTTTTCCTCGAAAAGATGTTTTCCCGATCACGTCTCGCCCTCTCTGTCAGGTGTCAACTTTCATCGTATCCTCAAGGCTTGAGTGATATTTAGAAATGTTTCAGAAAACGTGATTAATTCATTCTGTTTCATTTTTAGGATTTTTTGAAGTCAGATCGAAGTTGTAGAATAGATCTCATTTTCGTTGCTTCGACCAACTTGTCTACCACACAAAGTCGTTTGAATCTGTTACTTATTTATGATTAATAATGATTACAGTTCGGCTTCTTTGAGCAAACCGTAACCTCATGCATGTTGCTAAACATCACGTACTGTGGATTTTGACAGCGTGCTAAACTGGTATATGGTTAGCCAAATGTTGCAAAATTCAACAACTTGCATATTTATATTCAACAATTAATATTTATGCTCAACAAAATACATTTTTATTCAACAGTTTACAGTTATATTCAACATTTTATATTTATGTTCAACGACACGCATTTTCTTTTCAAATTCAACCAAATTTATTTTCATTCAACAACAATATTTATTCAACTTCAATAGCTATATTTATTTTACTCAACAAAATTAATTGTTCAACTTCAGTCCAAACTTTTTACTTGGCTCATTAGTCACTCACCGTTGACGTGCGCGGGTCAAATTTCAAATGGCGGCCGATTTGAACACTCGAAAGGAAATGTATACGACAATTGCTGTGCCTTTCCTGTCTTTACTTGCCCTAGAATTGAAATATCTTTATCTAACACCAAGTAGTACTTCACAGATTAGAATATTATTAGACGAAAGTTTAATCGAGGAGCTGAACGGTTGGCTTACCGTGAACAACGGGGAGATCGAGTATAGAAACCACGAAAGAAAAAGTCAACGTCAGGTAAGTTGGCTCTTCAACGAATCATATTTACAACAAGATTACAAACTGATATTATTCCACTATTCGCAATGTCTATGCCAATGTAATGTCAAGTCCGATCCGAGGGGGTGTTGTATAATACTGTCAGACCGTGAAGCATAAATATTCAATGTGCTGTTTCCAATGATCGGGAACTCGCAAAACGGATAAATATTTCAAGGCCATATTTTGGGTCATACTTTTTAATCTAAATTTTATGCCCTTTTCTGCTAACTACAAAATCTTATCTTGGGCTTTTTAGTTTGCCGAAACATATTTTTACCCGCCATTTGCAACGTTCTCGAACGATATCCTTACAGCGCTTTACCAGTTCAAAACAGGTTATGTTCTCATGCATCATTCTAATTTTGCTTTCTTTGACAGTTTCCGAAGACAAGGAAGCTACGGAAAATGCAGCGGCAACATGTGTCGAGCTGCAGCACGAGCTCATTAGTCAAGAGATCGACAATAGATGTTTTTATACAATTCTAAACCGCCACGGTTTATAGCGCGATCTTATTTACATAGCCAGGAAGGAAGCATTGGGATGTTACGTGGAAGATGTTTGAAAGGTCATGCCAGTCTGTGTTGTGGAAGATCTTCGGAAACGGTGGCCAAATCCTGATGGAATGCCCTACTGTGCTCACCGTCCTTCATAAAATCAGCATTACAATACTCCATCAGCACTTCCCTCCAAAATAGTATACATTTCTTTGTATAATGACAATAAGGTACAATAGAAGCTATATTTTTTCACAATACACTGCATGCCCTAATTCTGAACTCTACTATGCAATATCTTGAGGGACTGATCAGCATTTTCCATGTTCTTCTTCCACTGCTTGTACCTTAGGTTGTGATCCTACTAGGAGAAAAAAAAAGGAATTGGGTTGTAGTTTATTTCCTCTCAATAAAGATTATACACAGATGCTATTTATAATAATTGTCATTGAGTCGCAAAGATTTCTGAGCATATGAATCCAAAATGATGTCGTCATTCAAGAGAATTGAATGAGCATCATCAACTGAAAAAAGGAGTCATTTCAACAGAAAATAGAAAAGCAACTGAAATAATACTTTGCCTTGAACCATCCTTGATCATCAATAAACTCATTCCAAGACCAAAGCTACATTATCTCTGAAAAGGAAAGCAAACAAGTAGTAGCCTTATATCGTGAAACTTTAAAAGCTTCCGCAAACAACCTAGAAGCTTCCAAATACATACTAAACAAGGCATATGGCAAAGCCTAGAAGCATCGTCACTGTTATATACATGCAAATACAAGTACTGTCTTGAATAAAATAGATGTAAATGTGAAAGAGACACTAATTTCAAATGAATTCAGTCTTAATAATAAGTTGTGATTGATCATGACCATAGATAGATTACAACAATGACAACTTTGTCAGTGAGGAAAACAATGTCAATGTGTTGTAAATTGTAAAGTGCACTCAATGCATGACATGACACGAGTGAATGATTTAGTACTTTTTTTGATCAACAAACACCAAAAGTCTTGTTTATGTTTGATGCCTTTAGATTATTAGATAACATGCTGGTAAAAGATTAAATAAATTATTACAAAACTGAAGAGCACCACACAGTCATTGACATATGAACTTTTATACATACTTACCATGCCAGGTGTCAGAGGAATTCTTGATGCCTCTTTGCTCAAACCAATTTTTCAATGATCTCACACAGTCATGGGCCACCTCTGTTAAGTTGTATGCTAAAAGCAAGGGTATGTTTGATATATTATGGTTTTTAGTAAGACAGGAATCCCACATCATAACAGCCAAAATGGAGAAACATAGCTATCAATTTATTAAAAATGCTGCAGGAGGGGGGGGGGGGGGCAAAAATCACAAAGATGACTGATAAGATGATAGAAGTGGAAACAGGCTTTCAGAAAAGTGAGGCACAAGTTATCAAATTCATGGGGCTTAGCATTCGGTTGGAATTTCTTACCTCATAGAAGTAGCTGTTACTGTAGAATGCAGTCATGTCTGGCATCTGTTGTCATACACTGAAAGAGTAATTAGAATAAAAAATGAATGGAAGGAAACTGAGCATTGAAGGTAACTTGAATGAAGGTACAAAATGACCTAGCACTGCATAAGGTGTTATTTCAAATTTTGCCCACTGCAAATAACTTCAACAACACTGAACACACACAACGAACAAATAGCTGGTAGCATGTCAACTTACATCCCCACTTGCAATATAGCCTCGCGTAGCTTTAACTTCTGCCCTTGCACCAGCCATTGTCTTGTTACACAATTCCTGAACTACAGACCTATATCCAAATCCCTGGTCTTTATATACTGCCAAACAAAATGATACAGCTCAATAAGCTGCAAGGTACAGTAAAAGCGCATACACTAACTGATCGTAGGGGTAAATCATGATATATATCTTGTTAACCAAGTGCGAGGGCCGTACTGGGAGACTAGGGACTTTAAGCATCGACGACGTTGGAAGTCACGGACGTTCGCCGGAAGTGAATTATCAGCTGTCGTTGGCTGTTGCTATGGATACACCGTCCGTCCCTGATGAAAGGTCACGTCGACGACGCAGGATCGCTTAGTTTGACGTCCTGGAGAAAACGCAGAAATACAGGTGGATTTGAGATTAAAACTACCGTACTTCGAAGATGATTTGATGTCACTCGCTCCGATAACCACATTAAATTTTCTCGGCTGTTGTACTTGTAGTCATGTCAAGCTTGCAAGTTCCCTGTGAAGGAGGAAATTACGCTGGTCCAAGCAGATCCTCGAGGTTAGTTGTCATGCTGCTTAATTTTTTTTTGGACGAAAGTCTCTGAGGTCGTACGAGTGAGTTAGCGTAATGCATACTTTGAGAAAAAAAATTCTTAGCCTTAGGTCAAAGTTAACTTCGCCACAACAAATAAATGTGAAAATTCGTCCGTTAGTTTTATGCAACAAACAGTCGGCAGTTCCTATTTTGTTTATCTTTTCTGTCCGGCCCGGCTCAAAAAGCGACATCTAGCTATACGAATGTACACACTTTTTTCTATAGTAATCTTTGTTAAACGAATATCTGAGGTTAGTAGAAGAATATAGATAGCCGTGATACCGCCCAAATTGGTTTGAAATTAAAATGTGTGTTGCATCTAATAAACTTAATCTTACACGTAAAGCATATTATTTAAGCTTAAGTAATAGAGCACTTTTTCCGTGTTTATATAGCCTCATCTAAACACGAGGTTGGTTGGGAGAATTCAAGACAGTTAGCAACTGTGGTGGTTGTATACAGGCCATGCCATTTGTTGGCTGACTGGTAGAATACATATTATTTACTTTACTGACGTACTACTATCCTCTGTATAGAGCATTTAAATTAGCCTAAACTCGCTGGGAAAGGAAGGATTTTCAGCTTGGGAATGAAAAATATAAATTTTACCAAAATTAGAGAGCACGCTCGAAAACTGCAAGTAATGTTTGATTGGGGGACTTAATTTACATATCCTACAGAGAAGTTTAACACTGCATTTTTTAATCACATCAGATTGACTGGGCATGATGTTCATGTAAGCTAACGGGATACTTGTATAAGTTGTCTTTTAAAGGCTGAAATGTCATGCATTGTTTTAAAACAGTGGTAAAATGGAATGGAGTGAAGAGAAAGACATTCTCCTGTGCCACGAAGTCTTGCAGGCTGAGCCATACAGGGCTAAAGAGAAGACTGTGGGCAGGGCACAGGCATGGGAGAAAATTGCCAACATTCTCAACAAAAGAGCAGAGTTTAAAGTTAACAAGAGGTCTGTAAGAGATCATTATATGGTCTTGGTGGAAAAATTTAAAAAAAAGACTTCACAAGAATTAAAAGCCAGTGGCATCAGTCCTGAGCCAACCAAGCTGGACAGGCTACTTGAAGAAATCATAGAGAGAGCTGAGGCCTGTGATCAGTCAAGAGATGAGGAGGATGACAAAGCAAGAGAGAAAAAACAGAGAGAACAAGAGCAAGCTAAGGATATCAGGCTCAAAGCCATGGAGTCATTGAGTGAAACAAAGAAACGGTCACTTTCAGATGGGGATGGTGAAAATCAAAACAAGGCCAAAAAGAGGCGATCCAATGGAACTGAAATGGTGGCCTATTTGAGGGAGCGGGCAACTGAAGAGAATAGACTAAAAGAAAGAGATATACAAATAAGATCTGTGCAGTTGGAGAAAGAGGCTGAGAGGCAACAATTGCTTGACAAGCAGCATAACAGCCTGATGCAACTGCTGTTACAACAGCAGCAGCAGCAACAACAACAACAACAACAGTTCCAGCAACAACAACAGCAACAGTTGCTACAAATGCAAACCTACATGGCTCAACAGCAACAACAGCAGTATAAGATGCTTATGGCGATATTAGAGAAGAAAAATTGAAATAAGCACACTGCCCCCTTCCCTGGCCCAGAAAAGAACATTAATACTTGCTTCAATTAAGCTTGTGAAAATGTTTAAAGTGAACTGAGAAGGGTCCCTCTTGAATGAGCACCCTACTGTTTTAACCCAACTTTGGAATAAGTACCCTGGGCACCACTTATTTGAAGATTTACAATATTGTTGGATATATTTCGAGCTACTCTTTTAAAAATTTGTTTTTTTAACTATGATTGTATTGGCCCCAACTAAAGCAACAGGCCAGTACGTATTAACTTCATTGATCAAAAAAATCACCATCTACTTCAGTTGGAGTTTGTTAGTGTGACTAAATTGACTGCTTACATATTTGTTATGCTTAACATATCTTTTATTGTTGTGATGTCTTCTTGCTTTCTGTATTACATTTTATATAATTTGTTGATGACACAATTTATTCATACCAGCATATACATTATAATTACTTATCCTCAAAAGGTATATTACTGCTGAGAAATTAATGTCATGTATAGAACTTTAAAATTTACATGACTTGCTATAATATCAAACTGGGCACATTACTTTGAAATAAAATTTTGATTAAAAACTCTATAAACTTTGCCATACAGTGTAAATGAGCATTTAAACACAAGCCCTTCTTTTTTATTTTGGTACAGAAGATTAAGTGACTAAACAACCACAGTCCCCACAGTTATCATGTTATTTTTAAAACTTGTAAGTATATAAAAAGCAAATTGATATTAGTTTTTTATGTATCTGTCCTGTTATTGGCAATGTATTTCGTCAAAGCAGCTGTGGATCCACATGAGCTACTTTGACAATTTTATGATGAAATTCATGATCAATTACAGGATAGAGGCATTTAAAATTGAGGTCAATTTGCTAATTCACCCATTCTTTGGAGTAAGTGTCAACCCCCACACATGTAAGAACAATGATCTATACACGCTCCCTTAATTCCGTTTTTACTCTTCAAAAGGGTGTCAAACCCCTTCCAGAACAAAGTGAGGAAAAAGGCTTGGTACCCTTTTCAGGGAGAAAAGCAGACTCAAGGGTGTGTTACAGACCATTGTTCTTACATGTGTGTCATCAAACAATCAGGTTATAACTTCAGGCAAAATATTCTTCAAGAGAGGGTGGCTCAATGTCAAAGAATGTAGTAGTGGTGTTTCCATACATGCATGTTAATGCATTTCGTAATAATGCACTAACCACATAGTGTTTGCCAACAGCACTTAACCCGATTTTAAGATTTTTCTTGAAATCAAGGAATTTAAATGATGCCACAATGTCACCAAAAATCCACTCCACAGATGTTCGCACAGAGCTCATGGACTTATTGAACTGCTCCATGGGAGCAGTGAGTGGAGCTTCTCTAAATGGTTGCTGTAGGTGGAGCCGCAGTGGATATGCTGGGTCGCCATAAATGCACATGGCCTCGCCAGTGACAGGACTGAATGCATTTCTCTCCAAATCGTCCAGTAGCCCAGAGTCTTTAAGCATTGCTGCATCATGTTTTTTACCTTCTGTGTGAGTTTAAAACAACAAAATGGCTCAATCAATCAATCAATCAATCAATCAATCAATCAATCTATCTATCTTCTCCATCAATCAAAGATTTAACACATACATTTAATTTGAACCGCTGTAAAGGGGATACTTAATTACTGGCTGCTAGTAAAAGTTAATCAGACTAGTGTAATCCAAGCGTGCATAATACTCCTAGTATTTACTGTACTACAATAGCAAGCAAGATCGCAAGCACTATTCGCAGTTTGGCATGCAGTCTTGTAGCAGCACGATAAAAATGATGATTATTTTTCACGTACCTACAGGTCCGTACAGGTGAGCGATGAGTCCATTTGGCAATGACACTGACTGGAATTTTAAAGCATGTACACGTTTGTGGCCATTGTAAACTATTTTTTGGTCTTGGCCTGGCCTACAAATAGGCCGCACTGTGCCATCGACAAATCCAAAGCAGTTGGACAGTGCTGCCCCTTTGTCAGCTATGGCATCAGCGTACACTCGCAGTTTGTCTCTGCTGAGGAGTTGGTCATTCCACTCTGTGATCTTGGTGTGATGATGGTCGAAAATCCACTTCTCAAAACGTGTCGTGATCATGCTTATCTCTGGCACTGCCCGTCCAAATCTGTGGATCATGTCACCCAAACGACATGGGTATGCTAATCGTTTTAGCAACATGCACAGTCCCTCTACGCGGTTGGCCTTTGTTCGTTGGTGGCAGCACAGACTCGCAGGCAATCCAAGGGCATCAGCAAGTCTGACAATGTCCATTTTTCTTACTCGAAACTCATGAAAGCACTCTGCTTCGTCCATAGAGTCGAGATCAAAACGATCGTAGTCGGCGTGAGGAAATGATAGATTTCTGGAGAAACTAGATTCATACAGCAATAAAAATTCTTCTTCGGAAATAAAATGATGACTCCATGCTAGAGAGAGCATTTCTCGAGCTTCCTTTAAAGTAGACATCGTCAAGATCGAGACCACACAAAGGATGTGTTTACAGTTTCACGGTCGACCGACTACGTCTGCAAGTTAGCGTAATTGTTTTGCTTAACGCAATCATGTCACGAACGCCGGTGGCGACAACGTCGTTCCCAGGTTCCCCCTCCTGCAAACGATCGAACGTCCGTGACACCCAAAGTCATCGATGCTTAAAGTCCCTAATATTGGCTCGAGGTCTTGACAGTATGGACCAAGTGCAGGGAGGTCCATACAAAAAAAGACCGACGGCCGATATTCTCCCAGTACAGTCCCAAGCAAGTTTGGTTAATAAGAGATTTATCATACGACTGAAGAAGGCTTTTTCACAAGTGCAGGATCATTCAGGACAATGCCCGGTGCAATACTTAGAGAATATTGGACCTGCAATAGAGCATTTTGATTGGTTGATTTTAGATACTGGCCCTCTGGCTGCCTGAGTCTTGTAATAAAGTTTATTACAGACTTCACAACACTGCTGTTAAAACACAGGGAGGATCACATCCTAGAAAAAGTAAAGATAGTGTACAACAGTGTACACATTAAAAACCACTTACTTGTGTCTATTGTTTCGTCCATCACACAGCCAATGCCAGCGGCCTCAGTAAAACCATGATAGTGAGTTTCAGTAAGTCCAGTACATGTGAATGCAGGAACCATTCTGCAAATATATTTTTTCTAGTATCACTCACCTGAGCATACAGATTTACTACGAGAAACAAAACATGGGAGAACAGAATGGAAAGCCATAATTTACATAATCGAAGAGGATATACTTGTACATGTAAACTCATCATATATATATGTGACAAACTTTCCTGGGATATTGTTCTTCGATAATGCTTACTTGCAAAGTAGGTCATGTACATATTATACTCACCTAACATTGGTGGCGTGGTACTTTGCAGGGTGTCCCAAAACTCCAGAACTGAGCCAAGTAACTGAGTCATTACACACAGGGAACTTCAATCTTACAAACGTGCCCTTGACTTCAAAAAGTAGCTGAAGCCTATCTGTAATCTTCGCCACAACATTCACACATTGGATTCTCGGCCCTTCGAGCACATCAGTCTTGGTGATAGATGAAGAGCTACTTTCCACAGCTGATGAACAAATCATTTCAAAATACGAGAGAAGTCTTTCCATTAAATCAGTATTTTGCGTGGTAGAAGTCTTTCTACCTATACCAAGAGCCGATTTCGCGTTGCTTATCCTCTGTTTGATAGCTTCTAAACGACTTTGCTGATTCTTTTTTGCTTCAATTGTCAGACTGAAAATGGGTTTCGTTCTGCTTGATCTCGCCGTTCATTTGCACGTTTGTTGATTTTTGTACGTTTCTTTTTATCTGGAGGGGGAAAGCTGTCCATTTTCCGAGTCGACTCGCAGAATAACCTCAACAAAGGTCTCACACTAGGAGAAATTCTCTCAGACAACTCCGTAGCGAAGTGACTATTATTTCGTTCGCGTTATTGCTCGATCGGGCCTCGAATATATCGCATATTGGCGCATAAATTCACTGGAACACTGCTTGCCATTGTACCGGTGAAATGAAGACTCAAAAAAGACAAAGATAGCCGCACGGATGGCCTGTTGGGTAGGGGTGGCTCAAAATGGCGGGCGATTTGAATTTGACTGTAACAACGCAAAGTTTTTTACACGAAACGAGGAAATATTGTACTCCAAACAAAACTACTCACAGAAAAATAACTCTACTGATATTTTGCGACCGTTTCTGGGTATGTTTTATTGCTTTTGACAAGTATAACAAATACTAAGTGTTCGTTGCGGTTCTCCTCATCGTCCGCCATCTTTATTTTTTTGGGTGAATTCAAAATTAGGGGGAGGAGCTAATGCCCTTTTATAGCGCGTCTTCGTGTTTAAGACGGCTCAGGGCGTGATGTTGGGGAAGAACTGACACAAATTGTGAGAGAATGTGTTCAAAATGAGATCGCTCTTCAACGATCGGGAAGTAATACCTCGTTGTTAATGAGAACGCGCGACCTGATAGCAAGTTCAGCAAGATCTGCGAGCCGAGAGATGACAAATTCTATCGCCCCGGGCATCGTTCCACCTTTTCCCGCCACAGCCACCCCGGTTCCTGCTTCTTCGTCTTCTTTTCACAAGCGAAAAAAGAGGCCCGCAGTTGCAACAATTCATCCATTGCGCCTCAAAGGTAAGCAGGAGAAACAAATGAACCATGACCTTCGTATTCTTTGTTTTCAACCACGTGACAAAAATTTGCTACGTCATACGCGGCCGCCATGTTGGGGGTAACTAAGCTTTCAAGATATAATGGCTTCTTCCGAAGGCGTGCCCGATGTGAACCTTCACTATTCGGATTACTTTGCGGCTGTAGAGGGTCCTACGAAGTCAAGGTACCACGAAAAAATAACTGTTTAAGGCTTCGACCGATATGCGTTGAGAAAAAGTGATGTCTCCGAAAACATCGAGCTCCTTCTGGACGTTCAATATCCAGATATTGTGAACTACTTACAAAAACCCAAATGAAGTTGTTGTGTTCGCCAGAGTTAGTCACGGTAGTGTATTTTTTTTCTGATGATCTCGGAGAGAAGCAAACAGAGCAAAATAAAGGACTCATTTTTTATCGACCTCGGCTAACAACTCTTGTTTTACAAGGTAATTTGGTTACTTCAACTAAGTTGAAATTGTAAATTGGCCACCGTTAAGTGTTAAAAAGCTGACGTTTCGAGCGTCAGCCCTTTGTCAGAGCGATCTAGTCGATCTTGGCACGACAGCTGCAAATTCAGAAGATATATCTCTCATAGATATTTATTTACGGGGAGTGCGTGACAGAAGTATGCGAAGCTGTACGCAACATTGGCGCGTTGTCGTTTTGCTGTTTCCATTTTCTTTAATAAACGAAGAAATTTCCAGGTCGTCTACCTGTTTTTCTTCGTTCCATTCATGTAATAAACTTGGATGTATATTTGCCAGCCATTCTGACTCTTCGTTGTCGGAAATATGATTCAAATTGTCCACCATTTCTTTTGCGTAACTACAATTCAATTCTTCGCTTGCGAGATGCGAGAAACCTTGTTTAACCGGTACTGTAGAGTACAAATACCGCTTGAAATTTGTACTCGTCTATGGCATTATTTGTACTCTACTAAGTGTCATTGGATAATAAAGTATTTTACTGGTCAGCGGACACCTTAACAAACCCATAAAATGCCGATAACTTTTTTAATGTTTTCGCCGTGAGTTTAGTTGTTAGTGTAAAAAGGCAAAACTTAGAAAGAATACTGTTTCGAGTTTCAAGTTTCTAAAGATTTGTACATTGTATAGGTGGGAGAACAATAGGACACGTAGTCCCCTACTAGGTTCATCCACCTAAACCCAACCCACCCATCCTACCCCGGGGAAGGACATCCATCTCACAGTAATCTCGTGCGTGGGAAATTAACGTCTCCTGCAGGAGACAGGAGGGTTAGGAGACGTTATTGTTTTTGTTATTGTTATCATTATTTTGTTATTATTATTATTATAGTTATTATTATTACTTTTATTAGTATTGTTATTATTATTATATATTATTTGTTATTGTTATTTTGTTATTGTTATTGTTTTTCTGAGCAACAATTATTTTACTTTTCCAACAAGCATTTGTTTCCCATCACAATTATGGATAATTTGTAGCATGTCCTCTTTTTATGCTACTTTTCCCTCTCTAATTATTTCATTTTATTTCTTTCTTTTTGCTTTTTCTTTTCTTTCATTACTAACCTACTGCCACCTCCAACATAAAATGTACTGAGCTAACAGAATACCTCTGGTTTATTTTGTTTCCTGATTCACAAAATAACATCACCATCTTGGTACTAGTAAAAAAACAAATTTTTAAGCCTTGAATGAATCAACTGTCTTCTAAATTTTATTTCTTAAATCCAGAAACTGTCTTAGTTATGGAACAAAGAACTTTTGCAGGGTGTTCATGGAGGTGATGATGGTGGTAGCAAAGAACACAATAAGTAAGATGATTAATCTCCCAAATTAGAAATGTCAGGGGGAAATTGTCAGAAGTATTTCAAGACAAACCTGTTTGTCAATTCCCAGTCATCACTAAGTCGTGAGGAGTAACCAAAAGCTTGTAATTAGCCTGTGTACAGCTGTGCCCATCCAGTCAAATAAAAATCATGGAAGGGATACTCCCAAATTTGAACAACAACAGCACCACAGTTTTCCTTTTCCCAATCTATTACAGGGGAGGGAACAGTTGTATGCAGGCTAGTTGTAGTCAATAAGCAATTGTCAGCTAGTTTCAGCAAGAGCCATATATTAAAAACCCATTCAAGGAATCAAATCTAGAAAAAAAATGAGAAGTACTGTGGATATTTACCAACTTTAAACCAAGCATGAAACCAATAGTTTCATCCACTGTGACATCACCAAAATGTATTTCCATGGCATCATTCTTCATGCACGTGATTGATTTCTCATTGTTAAAATGAAGTGATGTTTCTCATCAAACAGCTGACTTAATCTAATCAATTTTCTCCTCAACATTTTTAAGAACAGGTTTGACTTGAAATACTTCGGATAATTTTCCCCTGACCCTTCTAACTTGGGAGATTAATCGTCATAATCATCATGTTCTTTGCTACCACCGTCATCACCTCGATGAACACCCAACAAGAGTTTTTTGTTTGATAACTTAGATAGCCTCTGGATATAAGAAATCAAGTTTAGAAGACAGTTGACTCATTCAAAGCTGTTGCAATACAAGAAAAGACAATACAATGCTTCATTCATATGAATCAATTAATTTAAATTGTAATAATTAATTTACTTTGCAAAACTTTTGTTTATCAAAAATTTGTTTTGTACTAGTACCAAGATGGTCATGTTACTTTGTGTTCAGGGAACTGAAGAAACCAGAGCTATTCTGTTACATTTTATGTTGCAGGTGGCAGTAGGTTAGTAAAGAAAGAAAAAAAAAGCAAAAAGAGATAAAATAAAATGAAATAATTAGAGAGGGAAAAGTAGCAAAGAAAGAAGACATGCTACAAACCATCCATAATTGTGCTGGCAAACAAATGCTTGTTGGGAAAGTAAAATAATTGCTGCTCAGAAAAACAACAACAAAGGTGGAAATTAAGTTAAGACTATATTTAATATCATTAAAATGGACATTTTGTACTTAAAACATATCTCGGTTCATTCTTCCTCTTTTTGAGGCCAGTTCTTGTACTTTGGGGGCTTCAATCCTACACATGTTACAGCAGTGTGTCCCGGGTTTATATGTAGAACTGTTTTGGCCAACTTGATACAACATTCGGTAGTAACGAGTAGGGATAGGATGGCCGTGCTACTTGCACGAGTACCCATATTTTATCTTCTTCTTGTCGGATCTGACCAAAATGCACATTTGTATGGTTCAAGCCACTGCTTTACAAACCTGGTAATGCAACGTCCTCCGACAACTTCAGTTCGGCTTTCGCAAAATATATAATTTAGCATAAGAACTATCCAAAAGGTGAGCCGAGTTTCAAAGCTAAGTTTACGCCTCCCTGTACGGGAGGTTGAGGGTTCAAGCCCCGACCAGACCAACACTCATGGTCTTAAAATAATTGAGAAGAATATGCTACCTTTCTATAACATCAAGAAATGGTTAGGTATTCTAGTCTTCTAGGATAGGGACGAATAAATGATACAACATTCGGTAATGACGAGTGGGGATAGGATGCCACTTACACGAGTACCCATGTTTTGTCTTCTTCTCGACGGATCTGACCAAAATGTCGTCGACATGCCGATTTATATGGTTCAAACCACTTCTTTACAGACCTGGTAATGCAATGTTTTCACCGCCTCTGCCATTCAAAAACTGTCTCATTTTTAGCTTATTCAAGCGCAAGCGCAATGAAGGAGGAATCGTGAGGTGACAAAATGTTGACGGAAGTTTGGGAACTGAAGTTTGTGAAGGAAGTTGTGATCAACAGACGAAACCGGAAATGATTTCTCCTCACTACCCTTCCCTCCTTCGGCTTCCTTCGGCTTTATTAGTGGAACTAAACTTCGATCTGGCGTTAATACGCAACTGCAAAGAACAATAACAAAGCTCTTTTATGGCGAAACACAAGTCATTATTTCCAAACTTTAAAAATCACAATATAGATTGAGCAATGTTTGTAATTAGGGGGTCCCCGAGCGGTTTTTGTTTCTTACTTATGCTACCAGTTGCACGAGGCAGACAACATTATTGAGGCCGCCAAATTGGAAAGCTGCCGAGGTTCTTGGCGTTCGTATTGGTAAGTACGTAAACCATTGCTTTATTGTTGTGCTTTTCCTTTGCAGCCCTTCTACATACAACGCGCACCTCAATAAATGATAGCGGCAGAGATAGTCTCTCTAAAACATTTTTTTGGGTCCTGTTTCGATCCAGACTAGAGGCTCGCGCTTACAAAACTGCTTTACAGAACTGCTTTACAGAACTGCTTCACAATCTGCTTTACAATTTGCAATTAATAAACAACGAAACAATCTCTCGTTAAATCCTGCATGACATGGTTACCAGCCACATCAAATCAATTACAGGCACTGTCGTCAAGTTTATCAAGACGAAGCTGTCCTACGTCGCTAATAAGTTACTCTTGCTCTTCTCCAAGCCACTGGCAGCAACAACGCATGAGGACGAGCCAAATGAATCACAAGATCATCAACACAACAGCAACGAGGCAGTGACAACTTTCTGTTCATTGAACATTAATGAAGTCTCAGTCCAGGTAATGTACAGATCTCGTTTGGTATTTTTGTTAATTTGTGTCAACATGATGTGAGAAGAAGGGACAGAGCGGTGTCAAGAATTCCCATAACTCAGATAAGGCGTGTTCTGCAAAAGAGGAAGAAAAGTCGTTTCTAAATGCAAAACCGTATGCGACAAGTTGTTCCATATTCATGCATACTTAAGAGGCTGTCTCTCTTATTTCCACCCGCTCAATTTCGCGTCAAAAATAATTTTGCCTGAAGCTCTGTCAACAGAGAGACTTTACTTAGGAACGAACTTAATTAGATCTGGTTTGTTTCAAAATAATTTTCTGACTGCGTTAGGGACCATAATTGTTTCCCAGTATGTTGGGACCATCGCAACGTCTCGAAAATTGAAAAATAGGCATATTTTGTAACATTGTAAAATATTTGATTCGCATAGTTAAGCCACCGAATTTATATCAGATTGCTTAAAAACCTTTCTAGTTTGCCAAGAAAGTTAGAATTTTCCCTCTCAATATATCTGAAAAGGCGAATTTCAGCATATTCTGACCCCTATAAATCTCCATCGGCCGATGGCCGAAAATAACCTTGATTTAGACGTTAAGTTTTGGGATTTGGGACCTGGTTGACAACTCTATCCTACACAGCCGTTAAGTTTAGACCTTTATAGGCAAAAAAATGCAAAAACCCCTGTACGTTTCCGATTTTTCAAAAGTTATGACCGTTTGAATCAGCACATGTACGAGCATTCGCGATTTTTTCACCTACACTAAAATTGAACCACTGGAGCAGATTTCGTCATAAATGAGATTGCAGGTTTTCATCGCTCCCCAAACTGGTGAACTTAATGATAACTCCAGCAAATAACTCCAAACTTCAGCGGTCGGCGTGTATCGACACTCTTCTATAACTAGTTGTTGCGAACTAAACTCGAAAACTAAAGACATGTTTCGCGCTTAAAGTCCTGTTAAAACTTTTGATCGCTGCTGCATTCTCTCCAAGAATCAGTGATAGAACTCCACAAGTCTATATGTCGACGTTTGGGGGCTAAAATTTGGAATTTAAGGCTGAACGATTGCACTATCGAGCACAGCCGTCGTTCTGTTTTCACAGAGGTGCGCATTGACCATTGCGGGTGAACCCGCTGGCCCTTTATTTTTCTGGAAGGCCTGCAAGTGTAGTACGGCATGCAAGTGCTTTTTCGAAACCAGAAAGGCTTCAGTCTGTAGCGAGTCTTCAGCGAGGTTGATAAAGCTCTCAGAATGTAGAGGTGAAATCAGTGATCATCTACAAGCATGTCATTTAGGTCAGCTTAGAGGAAAGGTACAAGAATATGAGCTTATCGTTAACAGGTCAGGGTTGCCACACGACCTTTCTCCCGATCAACTTGAAGAACTTTGGATCTGCGAAAAGCATAGAGGAAACATGGGTAAAAACTGGCGACCACGTCGCACTTGCCAGTACCCGCTGCACAACGGCCGGAAAAAGCAGCTAAATACTAGAAATGCAGTTCATCTCGACATGTCAAGGGACATTATTGTTGTATTTCGTGCTTTTCAGTAATCTGTGTATCTTGTTACAAGCTGCACAAGATCAAACTCGCGGAGAACATGACGTTGTTGCAAGGGCAACGTCCAGAAGAAAGTAACCAGCAAGAGGACGAACCTTATAGGTGATATAACGCTACCTGATCCAATAAATTAAGCAGACCATGATATGCATTGACACCTAGAGAACATTCAAGGACAAATGTTCAATGGAAATGTTGCATGCTAGCAAAATTGTTTTCCTCGGTGTGGCCACATACTAAAATATTTCCCGCAACATTGCTGATGCAGTAAGCAAATTATGTTTACTGGTGCATGGCCAAAATGGCAAAAATTTCGAAAAAATTACAAACAGTGTTTTAGCTTTAAATTGGACGACTTTAAAAGAGAAAATGGTTGACAATGTACCATACAATTGCACGCGGTGATGCTGATTGTGAACAGAACGGAATTTTTTGCGCGTATGGCTGACGAAGATGAACTAAATTCTACTTTCGTAACAATGCGCTCAAAAATTTCAGTGGTGGACACACAATGCAGTTAATCACATGGCGGGAGGACTTCTAATTTTTGTTTGATTTTCTCAACTCCCAGACTCGCCAAACGAATGGCAGCTATAAATCTTGCAACGGTCACATCAACGCCTGCCGCGATGCCGCTTCGACCGAAAGCGAATGCTTTTACATCTGATTGGACTCTGGGATGCAGATCTGGGACGGGCAGCCAGAGCTCTGGAGACGACGAGGAAGCTGAAAGTACCAGCGGGTTTGCAATGTCGGCGTTTACAGATGCCATGGAGAAACTGAACCCACTAGCAACCGGTGGTGGCCGCGTCAGTCCCTTGACCTTTCAGCTGAAAAGTACATGGGAGGAGGCAAAAGAACACGAGAAAGAGATATGCATCGACAAGGCTACTGAAGCTTGTACTCTCGTTTGTGACGTCATAGCGCCGAAGGCTGGACAAGAGCTATTTCAGGCCTATTTGACACCCGATAAAGGGACCAGCCACATGGACCTTGTGTTGTTGATGCAGGCCTACAACAACTCCATGACGAGTACCTTGAAGACCCAAATTCTTAGCCTGTATGCGTATCGATATCCAGTGAAGACGCTTCAGAAAATCCACGAGCCGTACGCAAAGTTAACCGAGTGGCAAATTAGACGCGCTAGAGGTCATGCAAGAGAATGTGGTCCAGGTTCTTTGGTCGAAAAGTCCCCATGTCATCGAGTTCGACTGCCACCAATAAAGCTTGACCATTTCTTAGACTTCGCGAACCGCCCCTACTTTTATCAAGACGTGTCATTTAGTACAAGGAAACTGAGGCTCAGCAGTGGCGAGAAGATGACAATGCCAAATGTCATTCGCAAAGTCACAAGGTCAACAATGGTCAAGCAGTACCTTCAGTTCTGCGAAGAAGAGCAGTTTGAACCACTGAGCCGTTGAACCCTATTTCGCATCTTCGAGGTAAGGGAAGCCTCTCAACAGAATTCCCCTAGTGGCTTGGATAACAGAGCAGCTGATGGGTCGGCGGGGTTCGCGCAACTCTTCCAAATAGTGGACGAGGTTGATCAGATTGGGCTCGTAAAGAACGTGGCAGACGAACTGCGAAGAGCCCTCAGGGAGGGTAAGAGGTACCTCAAAACCCAGTTTCAGAGTCACTGCCAGGAAGATGAGAGCGAATGTCCCTACCACTGTCGTAAGTTTGGTCTCAGTGATCCAAACGATCCAGATTTCCAGGAACAATGCTCACATCAACACACGCTTCTCTGCTCTCAATGCGACGAAATTACTTCCGTTTTGTAGAAGATGCAACAGATTGTTAAGGATAACAAAACCTTAGTTTTTCACAGCGAGGACCAAAAAAATTACTTGTTGTACGATATCCAGAAATCTTCGGAGGTTATCGTTCAGTGGAAAGCTCACATTATGAGGTCCGTGAATCAGGAATGTGCAAAGCAAGATATCATCGCAAAGCTTGACCAGACTTCGTGTCTTCTTGTTATAGATTGGGCCATGAAGTTTCTGCAGCTGCGCGATAGAGAGAAGCAAAGTGACTGATACGGAAAAAGAGGGTTAAGTTGGCACATTAGTAGCGTTGTGTCTCGAGGCCAGTCTAACACGACGGAAGTCATCTCGTACGCTCACCTCTTTGATCAGTGTACTCAGGACTGGTATGCAGTTACGTTAATTCTCGAAGATCTTCTAAAGCAGCTAAAAGTCAAGAATCCTTCGCTGCAGAAAGTTCATCTGAGGTCAGATGAAGCCGGTTGCTATCATAACAGCTCCCTAGTAACGGCTGTGAAAGATGTCGCAAAAGGAGTTGGGGTTGACGTTCATAGTTATCACTACTCGGAGCCGCAGTCTGGTAAAGACATTTGCGATCGTATCCTCTACCCAATGAAGTCCTCTATTCGCGCTTACTGCAACGAAGGGCACGATGTTCTAACTGCCGTGGACACGAGAGATGCATTGACGCAACACCCAGTGAAGGGAACAACCGCTGCAGTTAGCATAGTCCAAGAATCAAAGAACACTCTCTGTATAAATAAGATTGAGCATTTCACTAGCTTCCTCAACTTTGAATATAAAGATACCGGTCTGAGAGTTTGGAAATGTTATGGCATCGGTTAAGGGAAGTACATCCCATATGACGTGATTTATATCAAGCACCAAGGTGAAACGTCCCTTCAAACCATAGAATCTCAACGGTTTTATGATCCTCCTGAAAAGCGTGTGGTAAAGCGTCGTTCAAAGGACAGTAAGGAAACAGAGAGTACAACGCCATTGTCTGAATGCTCTCTGCTTGGGGGTGTTGAAGTGTTCGAAACGTTTTCGCAACTAGAGCTGCATCTGGACGTTGGAAAGCATAGAGTCAGCAGTTTAAGCTAGTATGATGCAATCAAAAGGGACTGGGCCCTTAAGTTCTCGTCAATAGATACCGCTTGTATCGAGTGTTCGAGCTGTTCGTCGGATTCCAGTATACCACTCACTTCTCCTGGGGATACTTCGCCCCTCTCGCTTCTACGAACAGGATGGACCGTAAGCAAACCGAGGGGCAGTGTTAGATTTTCAGAGAATGTAAAAAAATACCTAACGGCACGGTTTACACTTGGAGAAAGAACTGGGCCAAAGGCAGACCCCGCCCAAGTTGCAGTGGACATGCGAAATGCGAAAAGTTAATCAAATGCACGTTTGTTCACTAGAGAACAGTGGCTGACAAAGAGCCAAGTTCAGAGCAAAGATCAGGGTGTGATCGGGATATCGCTGGACGAGCAGGAAGATGTCCAATGCGTCGAAGGAGAATTCCGAGAGACAAGATCTGGTAGACAAAGTTAACAAAGAGATCAAAGTCTCGCATCCAATTTGCTACAACACGTATGACCTCTGTGAACGTTATCACAGTAACACACTTCAGAAATTCAATGTGGTTTTGTTGCGAGCCATCTGTAGTCATTTTGAGATCCCTGTAAAATTGAGAGAAAAAAAGCAGATCCTCGTAGACAAACTGTCCGACGTGATTAAGGATTGTCAGTGTGTTTCACAGTAGACTTATGTAAACAATTTCCTATACAGTTGCTGAAAGTGTAGAATATTGTCTTCAGCTACAAACTTCCTTTAGTCCCGATATCAAGTTCTGACGGCGTTGTTATAGTGTAATACTCAAAACTTATGATATCTGTGACATTAAATTTTTTCGTGCTTTACTCACTTAGAATTCAGAACTAAATCAGTGAAAGATAGTTCCTAGTTTGACGACATGTCAAGCAGTGTCTGATACACGATATAGGCATCGTACTGAACCTTGCTCTTCAACTCAAAATCATGTTTTAACGAAAACAGAGATAAGTGTGTTCAGCTTGTCGCAATCAGTGATATTTTTTTATAAAAGCGATTGAAAATTTACCAGAAGCAACACTTATAACATTCGTTCATACCAAGCATGTGTCAAAATTTTTATCACGCTTGTAGCCGATTTCTCCGCTATTGACAAATTGCTGGTCTGTGGACACAATCGACGCGGAACCGAGAGAAGAAAGCTCAGGACATTTGAAATTAATTTATTACTTGTATCATATCAAACTCCAGCTTGAAAGCATTTATTCTTTTCAGCCACAATTTTCTCCCCAGATATCACATTGAGGTGTAAATTAGATAGAACAAAATCATGCGACACAGCGTACGCCACAAGCTATCAGCGGTCTTCTCTTTTGCGCGGATCTTTGTGAGAACAGTACAACATCGAACTGGATCGTCGTGATCTAAATTTAAGAGATTATTTCTTCGCTTCAGAAGCCTAAAACCTTCATTTCCCCCTCAGTTTCCAGACATGGAGAGTTCATATTCTGATTCTTGAAAAATTCACCTCGGAAGCGATATTAAATGGGTAATTAACTGCGAAATGTGGCCATAATTCCGACCATTTGTTTTGATACAACGATCGAATCACGATGGATGCAGCCTACTTTTCGAAGACAATACCTAGCAATTTGTTGAGGTTGTCATGGATTTCAGCAATTTGGTTACTACAAAAATACTGAAGTTAGCCATGAAGCTGGGCTGCAAAGCGGGTAAGTTGTATTTATGACGAAATCTGCTCCAGTAGTTCGATTTTGGTGTAGCCATAAAAGCGCGAATGCTCGTACATGTGCTGATTCAAACGGTCATAACTTTTGAAAAATCGAAAACGTACAGGGGTTTTTGCATTTTTTTGCCTATGAAGGTCTAAACTTAACGGGTGTGGAGGATAGAGTTGTCAACCAGGTCCCAAATCCCAAAACTTAACGTCTAAATCAAGGTTATTTTCGGCCATCGGCCGATGGCGACTTATAGGGGTCAGAATATGCTAAAATTCGCCTTTTCAGATATATTGAGAGGGAAAATTCTATCTTTCTTGGCAAACTAGAAAGGTTTTCAAGCAATCTGATGCAAATTCGGTGGGTTAACTACGCGAATCAAATATTTTACAATGTTACAAAATATGTCTATTTTTCAATTTTCGAGACGTTGCCACGGTCCTTACTGACTGGGAAATAACTGTGGCCCCTAACGCAGTCAGAAAATTATTTCGAATCAAACCAAACCTAATTTAGTTCTTTCCTAAGTAAAGTCTTGACAGAGTTTCAGGCAAAATTATTTTTGACGCGAAATTGACTGGGTGGAAATAAGAGAGACAGCCTCTTAAGAGCGGTCGTCTGTAAAAATCGAGCAGAGGTGTTGAAAATAAAAAGATTGACATCTTTTCAAACTTTGACATTTTTTCAAACTTTGCCAGAACACAGCTATGAATGGCCTTGGTTACGGAAAAGTATCAAAAATGTCGAAAAAAAATTATTTTCGGAGAACGGTGGCATTTCGTGTTTTGGGGGTTCGTAATCGTGTTTTCCCAGTGAAAAAGTGCACCTCAAGATAATGGCCGAGAAAAATTTATTTCGCCAGCAATTCGAAAACCACATAACACTTCTAAAACAAGAGTTCTGAACAAAAGGTTCTGAAGTATTTTTTCCAAGATTCCTTAAAAAACGATTTTTTTTACGAATTTTCTAATTCAGGTAAAATTTCACCCATCAAAACATAGCTCAACTTTGGCGACTAAAATCGGCCATTGTTACGTGGCTCCATAAACTGAGGCAATAACCATTGTCAAGAACAAGGTATCTTGTTTTAGAAACTGCAATAAAATTTTTAGGCAACTTAAACTACGAGTTTTTAGAGCAATTTATATTAGCGTATTTGAGCTCAAGAAGCGCGTTATGTGACCAACGTGACTTTCACGTCACATTGAGAAAAACATTATCAAAACACTCGAATTGCCTCTTACGGTATATCGTACAAAACCTTCGAAACAGGTCTCCTTCATGTTCAATATACATATAGTTTTCTCCTGAAATAAAAAAGTCAAGGCAATCTGGGCAATTTTCGATAGTCTACTATATGCAAATTGTTAGTTTATGTTGTCAAAACGGCCATATTCGCAACTAATACCAACCCAACAATAACGAAAACTTTGTTAACGTCAGAAGGAATTGCCCGGGCTATAATTACACAGAATGTTACCTTTAGAAGTGGTTTCAATGCCAAGAGTATGCACTTTAGCCCGCTCCACCGTTCTCAAAACTTATCCATGCTACCATCTCTCGCCACTACAGTGCGATCGATGGTATGTGATTGCGTTACACACAGGAAGCCCATGAGCGTGAGAATGTTTATTAGAACATAACCAAACTAAAGCGCGCGCTCTGATTGGTCAATTTAGCGTCTCCATTTGCCCATGGGTGTATGCTGCTGACGTGAGCAAATGCAAAGACTATTTTTCCGCGCGCGCTTGTTTTTTCTGGTCGCGTAAGATTTGTTAAATAAAAGGGAACTCTTTAGCTACAATGTATCAATGTTATGTTATAAAACAAATGGTAAACACCACAGGGTACACTATTGAGTTATGGATGCACTTGGGAGGTTTGCTAAGCACTCAAGAAGCTAGAGTCACTCTCGGCCATCACTTCGAGCGACTCTCACGCTTCTTTCGTGCTTAGCAACCTCCCACGTGTATCCATAACTCAATAGTGTACGCTGTGGTGTTAACCATTTGTTAATTTTCGCCTTCCTCTTTCTTGCTTGCCATTATTTGAAATTGCTTCGTTTGCTAAAATGGCGACATGCAGCTTCTCTGAGCTCGTTGGTGGTTCTTGTAGTTGCCGCAAGACTAGTGGAGAAAGTAAATGCATAGTCATAACTAAGTGCAAAAGAGACATCCAAGGTCATCCTACATGATATAAATGCCATGATGCTCAGCTGGAGAGTGAGCTCATTCTTCTTCTCGCCAGAGCAGGTAAATATCTCATTATCAAAAATGTCAAGAGTGTTTAGCCAAGGCAAATACTGTATCCCTCTCTGTCGTGCTTTTATATTTTGCACTAAGATCAATGAGGTCATATCGTGACACAGTTCAATGCCCTGGATTTTATCCTTGCTTTAAGATCTATTTCTTGAATCCACGTAACTGCTTGAATCCAAGACAACAGGATGCCAGTCAGCCTATATGTTGTTATGAAATTTAAAGCACTGGTCCATGCCTACAATTTATTTATTCACTATCTATCCATTCTTTCCTTCTTTGATTCCTTCATTTATTTATTTATTTATTTATTTATTTATTTATTCACTCATTTATTTATTACAATTTTTTACGAAATGGGTCTCGGGGAGGGCCAGGGATTGCATTGAATTGTGCACCCTCTATTCCAAACTTAGTTCCCAAGACTTGAAATTTTCTATCATTCTGAGTGAACAAGTAAAGGACTTCACTTTTTCAGGTATATTTGAAGTCAAGGAAAGCCATAAAGAACTTTTAATTTGTCCCAGACATAGAGATGACTCGAGTTATTCATTGCAACTTGACCAAGCTCAAGCCGGCATCTTTTATAAATAGCTGAAATCAAATTACAGCGACATAAATTTTTTGAAAAATCACGGTGGCGGTCAGGATGGAATTCTGATTTATACTCATAATTATAACCCCAGTGGAACAAGTGTAGATGTTAAAGCATAAAGCTTCTGAGACTGTTGCAGAGTCATACGTCGATCATATCTTTCCACGAAGACTTACTATGTGGAACCCAATCCGATGGACAGGAGCAGTTTTTTTTTTATTGCATAGCCATCTAGTCGCGAAGTCGTCTCTATGATCGAGGCTTTATATTTCATGACAAAATATAAAGCTGACTGGCATCCTGTTGTCTTGGATTCAAGCGTTTACGTGGATTCAAGAAATAGATCTTAAAGCAAAGATAAAATGCAGGGCACTGAAACATGTCGCGATATGACATCATTGATCTTAGCGCTAAATATAAAAGCAGGACAAAGAGGGATATAGTATTTGCCTTGGCTAAACATTCTTGACATTTTTGATACTGAGATATTTACCTGCTCTGGCGAGAAGAAGAATGAACTCACTTTCCAGCTGAGCATCATAGCATTTATATCATGTAAGATGACCTTGGATGACTCTTTTGCACTTAGTTGTGACTATGCATTTACTTTCTCCACTAGTCTTGCGGGAACTACAAGAACCCCTAACAAGCTCAGAGAAGCTGCATGTCGCCATGTTAGCAAACGAAGCAGTTTCAAATAATGGCAAGCAAGAAAGAGGAAGGCGAAAATAAACATTCTCACGCTCATGGGCTTCCTGTGTGTAACGCAATCACATACCATCGGTCACACTGCAGTGGCAAGAAATGGTAGCATGGATAAGTTTTGAAAACGGGGAAGCAGGCTAAAGTGCATACTCTTGGAAGTGAAACCACTTCTAAAGGTAACATTCTGTGTATTTATAGCCGGGGCAATTCCTTCTGACGTCAACAAAGTTTTTGTTATTGTTGGGTTGGTATTACTTGCGAATATGGCCGTTGTGACAACATAAACCAACAATTTGCATATAATACACTATCGAAAATTGCCCAGATTGCCTTGACTTTTTGGCTTCTGGAGAAAACTATAAGTATATTGAACATGAAGGAGACCTGTTTCGAAGGTTTTGTATGATATACCGTGAGAGGCAATTCGAGTGTTTTGATAATATTTTTCTTAATGTGACGTGCAAGTCACGTTGGTCACATAATGCGCTTCTTGAGCTCAAATATGCTAATATGAATCGCTCTAAAAATTCGTGCTTTAAGGTCCGGTAATACGGGCAACATTTTTCTTCAACTTGCCTTGCAACATTGTTGCATTGCAAGTTGAAACCCTTTGTTGCACGTATTACGACGTTCGTGACCAACTTGTCTCGCAACAAAATATAGTGTTGCAAGTTGAGGCAGCGTGTTGCGCAAGTAGACTCGAGTTCTACTTTCTGCAACAAATTTTAGTTTTGCTTCAACTTGCCTTGCAACAAATTTGAATTCAACGCCTGTGATTGGCTGTCGCAAAGCGCGCCGACGCGGCAAATTTAAAACAAACATGACGGATGGAGACGAGCTTGAGGCTGTTGAAGTTGACCAAAAACTTTCCGAGAGCCAAAAATTTTCCCTATACAAATACCTGGAGGGTTATCGTATTTTGTGGGACACATTGAATGTCCATTCAGAAAAAAAGCAGCAAAACAAGCAGCAAAAGGAGAAAGGCTGAGAGGAACTGTCAGAAAAGTATAACTTATCGCCAGGCTATCTAAAACGACAACTTCATACTGCGTGGACTGCCTTGGCACGGGAAATTAAGAAGGAAAGGGACGGGCAGAAGTCCAGGTGGAAGTTCTTCGACATGTTAAGTTACATGAAAGAAGACGTTCTTCGTTCGCTAAGGGCAAAAGAAGGAAATGAGTGGACGGAGAACATGACGGAGCATTTGATAGAGTACTATAAACAAAATGACCTCCTATGGAATCACAGCCTCTCATCCTACCTGGACAGAAACTTGAAGGAACTAAGCTACACAAAGCTATTTGAGCTTCTCCCTGGTAGAAGCCATGATGACATTAAAAGTCGGTGGAATGTGCTCAAGACCATTTTTAGCCGAGAGGTTAAAAAGAAGAAGACAGCAAGGTCAGTGGAACCGGAAGGGACGCCGTATATACCTCGCATCGGAAAAATTTGAAATCTTTGATGTTTATCAAGGGGAGTGACGACGTCGACCCTGCTATTTCAACACTTGATCCTACAGAAAATGAGAGACCGGCAAAGAAAATTAAAGCTGAGAAGGCAAAAGATGTTGAAGAGGTAGCTATACGCGTTTCATTTATTGTGCTTTTGTGATGCATCGAGGCAGAGCGATGTTCACTATTCACCATCACTTTCGTAAGTAATTGGCAATCACTGTTATTATTATTGTATAAGGTAAAACTGGATCTTTACAAAGAAGCCATTAAATGCCTGCAGACCCCTCTGCCACTTGCAATTGGTCAGCCAAATGTGGAAAATCGTAACGATTCCATCAGTACCTTTGTAAAATCGCTGGAGTCTTCATTACGACAGTTTTCTGGTCGCCACCTGGCTATTGCTAAGAAAAGAATCAACGATGTTATTTTTGATTTGGAAATGGAATGCTTTGCACCACAATCCACACCTGTATCTGTGAGCAGTCCTCAGTCCACAGACCTCTTAGACAACCCACAAGCATCAGCATCCAATTTCAACGAAGAAACCTTAAACTGGGCTTATTTACATTGACACTACACCTTTATAACCTGATTATACATTTCTAACACATTTATAACCTAATATCAAATGTTATTTTGTGCCTTTCAAGCCTCCAAATACTTTCAATTTTTTTCATTTACCTTTAAGTTGTCAAAATATGAAAAAAATCACTAAATTTCAACCTTCTGTGGTCACTGAATTTCAATTTTCTCCACTGTCAATTTTAACCTTTGGCTGTCAATTTAATTTTTCAGCACTGCCTGGGACGAATTAACGTGGAGGTTAACATCTGTTGTAAGAGTAATTTTGCGTTCCCTGTGGGTCTGTTAAGTTGGTTTTCAAAGTTTAGCTACATGTAGCTAATAAGCCAGAAATTTAAGTACTGAAGAAATGGAAATGTGCTGGCAAATCTTATTCAAAATTACCCTTCAAAATGAAGTCATTTCTAGTAATAAAGCTATTATTGACATTTTATTAAAACATATTTGTATGTATTCCGCCATAATTTAAATGATGTAAATGTCCATTTCTTGAAAGATGTATGGTTTACAAACATATAATCTTCAAAAAATATTATATTTCATTAAAATTAAAGTGCCATTTTAAAATGGTACACTGATACTTGAGGATCTTAAAAATCTCATTTCAACTAAGTTAAAGTTATTTAAATAAATCCTTATGGTTTTTTTAATCAGACCATACTCATATTTGTTATATCTTAATAACTTTATAAATAGCATGATGTAAAGTCCATTTCCTGTAAGACGTAGAGTTTCAAATCTACACTGTTGTATAAAGATTACTCTATTTCAGTAAGTACCTTATTGAAATGGTACACGCTTATAAGGACCTTAAGGTCTCCTTTGTGATAAGTTACTGTTAATTAAAAAATTGGTCTCTTGAAGTATTTTACGATATGTATTGCTTCTACTGTAAAGGTCTTACAGATCAGCAAAATTATGTATCAAATGATTCTTATAGCCATTGGTACCTATTCAAATGGTACACATACATGTACTGAAAACAATCCTAACTAACTCATCTGAAAGATATTGCTGTACAGCACCAATGTTATAAAGAAACTCATTAATTTGTATCTTTCCATCTGCCTTTTGAGACGGAAAAATACTCAAAACAACACTGCACCTGGGATGAAATGTTGTCTTAATATAATACAGTCCATATATATTACATATGAAACCACGAAAGATTATTTCTGCACAGATAGCAAACACACTGTTTTGTCACAAAGCTAAATGCCTTGATAGAGTTATTGTCACGAACCATAATGGAAAATCATGAAGCAAAATGAGCCGGACATAAATTTGTAGAGGGCACATTGAAGACAGTACAGTTCACTTCTCTTCTTATTACAATGACATTAGAGGGAAGCTGGAAAAACTTAATGCAACATACACATCTTAAAACTATTCAAATGAACTGAACTAACTGCAATATAGAAATATGCAACAGGTGCTATGGCTATGGGAACTACCTATTTCACACTTTTCCTTTTCATAAACATAGGCATAATTAGGAATGAAAATATCACTGAAATGGTATCTCTATTATCTTTCAGTTGAGAAGTAGAAGTCACCAAAGAAAGAAAGAGCTTAGCCAATTTTTATTTAGCAATACTGAAGGTCTAATCTAAACCTTTCATCTCACATCAGTTTGGTTTCAAAACAATAAACATAATTCAAAAACATTTTGTGTTCATGGCTTAGTGACTTTCATTCTACATAAGATTCACACCAGTTCAAACAGTGCCCTCTCCACACAGTCTCCACTGCCATGGTACTACTCTCTCCTTCATGAAATAATCCATGTACTCTTCTCTAATTGCCCTAGCTTCAGTGGAGTAATTGTTGCTGCATTGAGGATGATAGTCAAACCATGATGACACCTCACTGCTGTTGCACCTCCAAGGCCCAGGGATCACATTGCCTTCCTCGTCTTCTTGATCGGTCATCCCGTTTACTCTGTAGAGAAAATTTGAGGGCTTAATCAATTCTTATTGGTAAATTATGTACATATTTCCAAGGGGGGGCAGTACTCGAAGTATACATCGAACATTTCTTATCCTGCAGGTTTGCTCCACCTCAATTCCACTGAGTTTCTTTTTCCCTTTTGTAAAATCGGGAATCTTGATTGTAGAACAAAATAATCCCACTGACTCTTGGATATCAAACCCCTCGTCAGCAAGAATGACATCCCCTGGGTTAAGATGATCTAAAAGCCCACTATTTTCTGTAAGGTGCTCGTCACTAACCCTCCCACCCCACCCTTCTGAAATAAAACTCACATTACCTTGGGGAGTAATACCTATAAGATACTTCACAATATTATGGTGTTTGTATGATGAAAAGGTCTGGACCCTTGCAAGACGATGCAAAGGGCGGTCCACAAATATTTCAAAACAGTCAATAATAACGATACAGGTTGGGCAGTGCTTGCGGAAGTTCATTGGTAGGGTTTAATAAAGAGCATCTCTGTGCCATCTGATGGTTGGTGACAGGACAGTTCTAGCAGAGCACTAGCACATTCACTCCTCCTTCGCTTTTCAATCCTTCCTTGTGATCTTTCATATCTTTCATTGCTAGTCACTGAAACGCCACGGAAATCATAACCAAGATTCTGATTTGGTGCCCAGTCTGGGTTTTCCTTATCATAAATCGACGACGGTTTTCCTATGTAGATGGGAATGAGATCAAACAACTGCCATTCGGAACATATGCAAACGAAGACAGCGCTTAACGCTTTGAATCATGGGCATAAAACTGAAGTGTGTGGAATCGAAAGCTGAGCGAATAAAGTTCAAAATCACCAAAACCGATCATTATGCCTCGTGGTTTGTGGTATAAAGTACATTTGTACAAACCTGAAATAAAATGGTCCCCGCAAACTCTATGAAATTCACTGGGATCAGCCCCTAGATCTTCTCTTCGGATCCTAGAGAGCCAAGTCGCTCTACGTTCGATGCTTAAAGCTCGCTTTTTAGCGTTCGATCTGGTGACAATTGCAGGTATGCGAAAATAACTTTTGTCCTTTTCTCTGTTTGAACGGTTTGAGCAACCAAATACTGCACAAAAGTTAACCATAACAGGAAAAATCCAACAATAAATTCACTCCAGCTTCAAGCATGTGCTATTTGATTACAACTGTTTGTCCTCCAGTTCGGCAAGTAATTCATGGCAGTCTCCATATAGACTCCCTGTTACCCCTGTGTACCCATGTAATGTTACCCATGTACACCTGTATACCCTGTGTACCCATGTATACCCTGTGTACCTATGTATACCCTGTGTACCCATGTATACCCTGTGTACCCATGTATACCCTGAGTACCCATGTGTACCATGTGCACCCATGTATACCCTGTGTACCCATGTATACCCTGTTTACCCTGTGTACCCCTTTGTACCCCGTGTACCCTGTATATCCCTGTGTACCCTGTGTACTCTGTGTACACATGTGTACCCATGTGTACCCACGTGTACCCATGTGTACCCTGTGTACCCATGTGTACCCTGTGTACTCTGTGTACCCTGTGTACCCTGTGTACCCATGTATACCCTGTACACAGGGAGCCTATTACTCAGGAGCCAATTGCTCCAGGCTTTATTTACTCAATTCATGTCATTAAAGATTGAAATGGTCTCATTTAGGGGTCCAAAAACGGTTGGGCCACGTCAAGATTTGTCTCCTTTAGGAGTTTATTTCGAAATTGCAGACGAGCATCCCAGTCCATTTTATATGGGATTTTCCCCCGGGCTAATAAAATCATAAAAAGTTGTTCATAATTCATTTGTGAACATACAAAAAGGGATTGTGCACGGTCAGAGAGCTTCTATTGTTTCCAACTGATGTTTGCCTGGTTTCCTGTATACATGATATACAGGGTATACTTGGGTATACATGAATATACAGGGTGTACAGGGTATACAAGGTAGACAGGCTATACGAGGTATACAAGGTATACAAGGGTATACATGATATACATGGGTACAAAGGGTATACATGGGTACACAGGGTACAAAGGGTACACAGGGTATACAGGGTACACACGGTACACACGGTACACGGGGTACACAGGGTATACAGGGTACACAGGGTACACATGGGTACACAAGGGTATACATGGGTACACAGGGTACACACTGTATACAGGGTCACAGGGTATACGGGGTACACGGGGTACACAGGGTATACAGGGTACACAGGGTATACATGGGTGCACAGGGTTCACAGGGTATACATGGGTACACAGGGTATATATGGGTATACATGGGATACATGGGTACACAGGGTACTCAGGGTATACATGGGTACACAGGGTATACATGGGTACACAGGGTATACATGGGTACACAGGGTATACAGGTGTACATGGGTAACATAGGTAACATAACAGTATACATGGGTACACAGGGGTAACCGGGAGTCTATATGGAGACTGCCATGGATTTACGTGCCTCCAGTTCGCTAGGTTACATGTCATGACGTCATACCTGAAAGGGGTCTATAAAGCTTCATGTTGCAAAGCCAAAAAATACATGACACTGAAATTTTACACCCCAAAAAATACCTGGCATCAAAGTATCCTATCCCAAAAAATACCAGACTTAAATACCTCAATACTGATTTATTCATTCAAACAGAACTATTTAATCCATGGTTATGCATCAATAGGCTAATTAAATTGGTACGTCTGCTAATGTCGCTGAAAAAAAGTTTGAACAAATATTATTGTGATCCACTGATCGTAACGAAAAGTTCGCGTGGAGATGTGACCCAAAAAAATACACATTTTTTTAAGACCTAAAAAATTACGTGACAGTTGTCTTCACCCAACAAAAATACTGAAAATGTAAACTTTCAACACCCCAAAAAAGTCAGACCCCTCCTTCATGTATACTTTGAGTACCCCCCAGGATATAGTTAGGTAAGTGAGCACTCATGATTCTTTGCTTATCAACTAAATCCGATGATCTTCCCTGCTAGTAGAGACTTTTTTCCTGGAAAAGAGCCTCTGCTAGCAGGGAATGATAATCGTGTTAATGCAGGCTTTTAAGAAATAACGAAAATGGGTGTGTGATAAAACCAGACTGCACAAGGATGAAGTCTGCATGATTGGGTCTAGATTGAATTGAATATCTGCATGGCAAGAGATTTGATGCCACCAAGTGCAAGTAAAATCCCTTTTTTGCATCAGATTAATACAGTGGAGTCGCGGCTTTCATTTAAAGCTTGTTATATACTGGTCATCTAGAAAAACTACATATTGTTTTTAGGTGTAGTACTTATTGCTTTTAGGTACAGTACATGAATGCAAACTGATACACTGCTTATAAATGCTATTTTGGGTAGCATTAAGTTGTTTTCATTTTTTAGCTACCGATATTCACAACGAAGGAATAATGGTTTTTAGCACATGATTTTATAGCTCTACCTTAGAAAATTATGCAGCACTAGTGCTACCAAAATCAAGTCGACGACTGTGTCCGGAGGCAAGAGAATTGGAGCACGAAACACCATCCATCTGTTCGCGATGATACCAAGACAATTTTCTGAGATTCTCCGCATGCGTGACAACCTGTAATTGAAAATCCGCTGTGCTCTTGACAATCCTGTTAGTGGGAAAGGCTTCATCATAAATCTTGTCAAGGCAAAGGCATCTTCTCCTGTTAGGACCTATGGTACTGGCATTGCCCTCTCTGGCAAGGGTCTAGGTTTT
Source organism: Stylophora pistillata (assembly GCF_964205215.1). Taxonomy (NCBI): domain Eukaryota; kingdom Metazoa; phylum Cnidaria; class Anthozoa; order Scleractinia; family Pocilloporidae; genus Stylophora; species Stylophora pistillata. The sequence goes on from NC_142530.1 coordinate 14,862,562, forward strand.
GGCAAATTCCAAGTGTTGTGACTTAAACTCAGTGCCTTTTTCAGGTCACAACTTTGCCATATGGCAGAGTCTGGCGAACGACCATTTGTTCCAGCACTCGCCCAAAGGCACTGGTAGTCAGGCCCAAACACAGCAAGGAGAAAAATGCTGTTGTTCCCTTTGTAATCGTAATAATGAGAGCCAGAATTAGATGGCTGCTGAACTATGACACGTTTTCCGTCTATAGCGCCGATACCATTCGGAAAATTCCATCTTCCCTCGAATTTGTCTGCCACTGCGTCCCACTCACTTTCTGTGTTTGTTACTTTTAGATATTCTGGAGCAAATACCTGTAGTATAGGAAATTAAAATGTATGTCAAGTATGTTAATTTCGACGCTGTTATATAAATAAATCAACGATTTCAAGACCTGCTTACCTTGTACAGGGCACGGCTTGTTTCTGACACGATTGAAGAAATTGTTTGGCGTGAAATTCGGAACGAATACTCGAGGGAATGATAAGTTTCTCCCGTTGCCAAATACCGTAGCGTTACAGCTAGGCGTTCATCTGGCTGTATTGTTCCCCGGACAGAATTGATGGATGATGGCTGCTCTTTCTTTTGGATCAGCGGGAATACTTTTCCCAACAGAGAGGAAAATTGCTCCATCGTCATACGGAAAAACTCTTTGTACGCCACGACATCCCCCACTTCAAGCTCTCTAATTACCTGGTGAAAAACGCCTCTCTCCTCTCTCCGGGAAATCCATTGTCGCATGTAAATTTTCCGATTTCGTTTTCGAGGCCTTTCCTCGTCCTCACCGAGCAAAAGGCCCAAACAGAGAGCTGAAAGCGCTCTCTTCCGACATAGAAAAAGTTCAGCAGCCGCCATCTTTGTTTACGTGCGACTGACCAATCATACGCGCAGGATTCCGCGAATTTGCAACACTATATTTTGTTGCGAGACAAGTTGGTCACGAACGTGGTAGTACTCGCAACAAAGGGTTTCAACTTGCAATGCAACAATGTTGCAAGACAAGTTGAAGAAAAATGTTGCCCGTATTACCGGACCTTTAAGTAGCCTAAAAATTTTATTGCAGTTTCTGAAACAAGAAACCTTGTTCTTGACAATGGTTATTGTCTCAGTTTATGGACCCATGTATCATGGCCGATTTTAATCGCCAAAGTTGAGCTATGTTTTGATGGGGGAAATTTTACCTGACTTAGAAAATTCGTAAAAAAAATCGTTTTTTAAGGAATCTTAAAAAAATACTTCAGAACCTTTTAAAAAATCTCTTGTTTTAGAAGTGTTATGTGGTTTCCGAATTGCTGGCGAAGTAAATTTTTCTCGGCCGTTATTTTGAGGTGTACTATTTCACTGGGAAAACACGGTTACGATCCCCCAAAACACAAAATGCCACCGTTCTCCCAAAATCAATTTTTTTTCGGCATTTTTGATATTTTTCCGTAACTAAGGCCATTCATAGCTATGTTCTGGGAAAGCTAGAAAATATGTCAATTTTTTTATTTTCAACAACTGCTTGATTTTTACAGACGACCACTCTTAAGCAGAAAAGGCAGTGTGTTCCATAGGTTAAATAGTGAATTCTTCGCGATTTGTTATCATAAGCATAAATCAGTGAGAAAACAGAGGTTAAACTTTGATAAAATATATTATCACTCTAGATATCATTGCTTTACAAACAAAGAACGTTCCTTTTTGCTTTTCGTTCAAACAAGAACGCGAAAGCACAAAAAATCTGTTGCATGTGTTTATACTGATGAAAAAGGTTTAAAGAAATTGCAGTTCTCTATTGTACAGATGCTATGGGTAGCTCCTCGAGTAACATCATTAAGTGGTGACATAGAGAAGAATCCTGGGCCTCACAGTCAAATAAATACTGACAAGAATTTGTCTTCAGTTTCATTCTTGGAATCCGGATTATTTGAACTTGGTAGAATTCCAGTCAATGTATTAGGAGATGGGAACTGTTTTTTTCGTGCCGTCTCATGTCAACTATATAACACCCCTGAAGATCATTTGTATATACGCTTCCTTGGAGTTTAGCATCTTCTGAATCACCCTGAGTTGTATATAGAAAGCAACTATGAACACTCTTGGCAAAACTATGTGGATAATATGGCCAGGTAAGGAACATGAGCAGATAATATAGTAATTCAAGCTGTTGCAAATTCTCTGAATGTCACTATAAATATTATACCCTGGCTCCAGAGGTTTCTCTTTTTTCTCTCCTTTTTCTCCCTGTTTACAATCCTTTCGAGCTGCGAAGCAGCGAGATTCGCCGAGCTGCGTAGCAGCGAGAAACCTCTGGTGGAAAGCGTTTAGAGCCTCACTTTCATGTATTCAAATGAGTGACATCTATCGATAATACCACTTTTGAGTCGACCAATCAGGAGAGGGCGATCATATAACAGATTCGTAAGAGGGAGGGGAGGTATATTTTCTATTTGTAAACGAAAAAATATACAGTGGGAGGGGCGGTAAAGTAAAGTTCTTTGTGTTTATAACTTGTCAAAGTTTCGCATGTCTCGAAATGTTGATATGCAAACAGTTAGCAGAACTCCGATCAAAAAGGTTTTCAATAGTCCTAACGTCTCTTGCAGGATATGCGATGTGAACATCAAAATAAGTGGTCGCTTCTCATGTAATATTTTCCAGCCAAATCACGGTGATTTTCTCAAGCGATTTGAAGTTGTGTTCGATGATAAAGTGCGAGACATAGTTGGAGTTTTGCAAGTTTTGTGCCAGAAGTGTTACAGAACCGTTCTAAAATACGAAAAAGTTTTAGAACAGCACAAAGAGATCATCCAGTTTCCTAAAGAATGTAGCATACAATTTAGCAGAGCTGTGAATGTCGAAAGTTCTATTCGAGAGAAGAGATGCGCGAAGGATTCCCCGTCAACCGCTAGCCTCTTCCGAACAAGAAAGAAGAACTGCGCGCCGCTTCGTGATAGCAACAAAGAAAATACTACTAAACGAAAACTTATTTCTCAAGACCATAATATAGCTGATTCACAAGAATATAGCAATAATTCACTTCTTCGATTGGATCCAAATATATTTGACGCGAAAGATCCGAAACCAAGATTGCAAACGGAGGTGAGATTCGAAAAATTTTCATAATTATATATTTATCATAGAGCATTTTACTCAAACCATTTTGAATGTTTTTAAATACTTCTGTGCCACCACCTTAGAATTTCAGGTTGCCATGTCTAGTCGGCAATATGGCGAAGACATCCTCATGGCTTAGAATACCAAACAAAGCGCTCCTCTCTTCCTCCGAGAGTTGTTCTATCTCCGGAAAACGCTTATCAAGAATTGTAGGAAGTGTGTTGTCAAACAAACTCCTAGATAAAGCCATGTAGATGCTGATATTATGTCTTAACAAACGAAAAATCACTTTATATCACTTTAAAACGCTTCACTCACAAGTCACACTTTTAGCTTTTGAAATGTTGTCAACAAAATCACTATGTCTACCCCCCTCAATCATGACCAATTTCCCGGTACACCCTACCCATAGTAACATTTTTTCGACCAATCTTGTTACGGATTTAAGGATTAAAATAACCATCCAATCAGAGCAGTCTTCAAAATTTGAATACATGAAATTGAGGCTCCCAACGCTTTCCACCAGAGGTTTCTCGCTCGCGGCTCCGAGAAAAAGAGACGCTGCTACGCAGCTCGGCCAATCTCGCTGCTTCGTAGCCCGAAAGGATTGTAACCAGGGAGAAAAAGAGAAACCTCTGGGGCCAGGGTATAAATATTATTGAGTCAAGCGCAAATTTTTCCCCTGGCACAGTTATAAATCCAGTCAATACTAATGGACAGACAACAGATATTTATATTGGCCCTATACAAGAATATCATTATGTCTCTACAATGCCACCACTGAACCCTATTACCCCTGATATGACATTTGAGAATGGGCTAATTCAAAAGTTGGCAAGTTTGCATGGAGAAAGAGTAGAACAATGTGATGAAGGTAAAACCTCTCAAAATGAATCCATGCAAAAGAAATGTACACAGGCTGTTAACAAACAGGAAGGTAACTATAACAGACTAAAATCATCAGAGGTGGAAAAAGCAGAAAAGCGCAAAGTTTCTCGAAGAGAATGCATGCAAAAAAAAACCTGCACAAGAAATTAATAAACAAGAAGATATTTATAAGATACCAAACTTATCAAAAGCAGAAAAACATAGAGCTGCTCAAAGAGAAAGCATGCGAAAGAAACGTGCACAGGCTGTTAACAAACATCAAGATAACCATAACAGACTAGAATTATCAGAATGAGAAGTAGAAAAAGCAGAAAAGCGTAAAGCTTCCAAAGTAGAATACATGCGAAAGAAATGTTCACAAGATGTTAGCAAACAGTAATGTAATCCCAAGACACTGAACTTATCAGAAATAGAAAAAGCAGAAAAGCATAAAGCTTCTAACAGAGAATACATGCAAAAGAAACGAGCACAGGATGTTGGCAAACAGAAAGATAATCATAAGAGAGTAAAACTACCACAAGTAGAAAAAGTAGAAAAGCTTAAAGCTTCTCAAAGAGAATACATGCAAAGGTAACGACAAATAAAGCAAAAAATTAATATCCAGAAGGGCACCAATAATTGGCATAGTACAGTTATGTTAGACTGTGGCGAAAATAATTATGCAAATTCTTGCATTTCCATGATAACCAAGTTTCATAAGAATATTACCTGTGGTCCTGAGTATATATGTACCTGCCGTGATCAACTGTGGTACAGAACATCAGTTAGAAAATGCAATGCAAGTAGTTATACCAAATGCTCAGAAAGTCTTGTTCAGTCCTGTATTCCAGGAGTAAGAAGTATTGATAACACTGAGTGGATATGTAATACTTGTCATATGAACATAAAAGAGGGTAAATTACCTCAGTGTTCAAAGGAAAATGGCAATACTTTTCCTGATAAACCACCAGTGCTTGATTTGACTACATTAGAGGAAAGGCTTATATCGCCAAGAATTCCATTTATGAAAATCCGTGAACTTCCTAGAGGTGGTCAGCTGTCAATCCATGGAAATGTGGTAAATGTACCAAGTGATGTTAATGCAACAGTACACATCAGTCTCGGTGAAGGTGTTAGAGTATTAAAAAATCTTAGAGGAAGTCCAGCTTATTTTCAAAAATGCAAAAAGGATTTGTTTGCAATGATCCTTCAGCTTGGCAACCCTACATGGTTCTGTTGTTTCTCAGCTGCAGAAACAACATGGAAACATTTACTTCAAACCCTTGGTAGAATCCTTGAAAAGAAGGAATATTCTGATGAAGAAATAAATAGCATGACTTGGCAGCAAAAATCAGACCTTATCCAGAGAGACCCTATAACATGTGCAAGAAATTTTGAGCATGTGGTGCAATTGTTTATACAGGATGTTCTCAAAAGTGATGTTATGCCAATAGGAGAAATAGTTGATTATTTTTACAGAGTTGAGTTTCAGCAAAGAGGAAGTCCACACATTCATGGTCTATTCTGGGTGAAAGATGCACCACAATATGACAAAAGTTCTGATCAGTACATCATCAATTTGGCAAATACTAGTAAAATGGAACCTCTTGTCAATCAGCAGCTGCATAGGCATGCCAAGACTTCTAAGAAAATGGGTCAGAAAGTTTACAGGTTTAACTTACCCTTGCCACCAATGCAGCAAAGTATTATCTTTACACCTCTTGAGGAATATGATACTTTTGATGATGACAAGCAAAAAGAGATTAAAGAAAATGTCGAGAAAATTAAAGAACAACTAGACAGTCTGAAATGTGGTGGATACAACTTTCTGAGCAATTCCTAAAGAAGTTAGGGCTGACTGAGGAAAGTTAAGCATTAAGGCACACCATAAAACGAAACGCTCTATTTTTAAAGAGACTGCCATCAGAAATAAGGTTAAATAATTACAATATACAATTACTGAAAGCATGGAGGGCAAACATGGATATGCAATATGTCTTACACCCTTATGCCTGTGCTACTTATATTTTATCTGATATAACAAAAGGACAGAGAGGCATGAGCAAGCTTCTGGAAAAAGCAACAGAAGAAGTAAAGTCAGGCAACAAAGTTAACTCTCAAAAAGTTAGGCACATCGGAAACAAATTTCTGAATGCTATAGAAATAAGTGCTCAAGAGGCAGCATACTTGGTATTACAAATGCCAATGTGGAGATCTACTCGCGACTTTCAGTTCGTTAATACTTCACATCCTGATGAAAGGACATTCCTGTTAAAGAAATTGGACAAGATCAAGGAGCTACCAGATAATTCATGTGATATAGAGTCTGATAACATCATTAAGCATTACCAAAGACGTCCGAAACAATTGGAAAATAGTTGTTTGGTTGATTTTGTTTCCTGGTTTAATTGTGTCAGTGACAATGAAACAGGCACTGATTTTGATGACAAGGTTGATATACCCTCTGACAACTTTTTGCCAGAAACTCTTTTTGATGCTAACAGCAACGATGATGACCCTTATGATATGGGTGATAATGTTAATGGAGAGAAAAATGAACCTCAGCTCAAAATGAAAGGTGCTATGAAACTGGTAAAACGAACAAAACCCAAAATAATTTGATCTGTCCAATTCCATAAAAGCAAAGATCCTGAAAGTCATTATAGAGAGCAGTTTATGCTTTATTCTCTCTGGCGTAATGAGTACAAAGATTTGCTTAGAGGTTGCAAAACCTATCAAGAACGATTTCATCAGATCAAGGCTCTTGTTTGCTCTAATAGACAAAATTATGAATATCGCAGTGAAGTATTAGACAAAGCAATGGAAGATTTAGACTTTGATTATTCAGTAGGTATGTGTGACAATATTGCTCCAAACGCACAACATATTAATAAGCAAGACAGTGCAACCGAGCAAAAACCAAGTGAATTGTTTGGCTGCTTTGATCCAGGGAATAATAAACAACACAGCCAGTATGACTTGCTTGATGACATAGCAATTTTTCCTAGATGCGTTTACCAAGAAGAGCTTCTTGTAAAGCAAATTTCTAATGATGAATATCGCCAGCTTGTTCGCTCATTGAATGAAAAACAAAGACAGTTCTTTTATCACGCACTACATTCAGTTAAGATTAGTGATGACCCTGTAAGACGTTTCTTGTCAGGTGGTGCTGGCGTTGGTAAATCTACTGTTACGAATGCACTGTACGAAGCACTGCTTTGGTATTTAAATAGCATAGCAGGTGAAAATCGTGATGAGATCAAGGTGATTAAAGCAGCTCCAATAGGAAAGCGGCATTCAATATCAAGGGAAATACCTTACATGCAGCCTTTAAAATACCTGCTAATAAAGGATTTGAATACTGTGCACTTGATAGTGACAGACTTAACACCATAAGGGCAAAATTGAGAAACCTTAAAGTAATATTTATAGATGAAATCTCAATGGTAGGAAGTGGTATGTTCAATTTCCTTAATCTAAGATTAAAACAGATCATGGGTAGCAAGGAACCATTCGGTGGAATAAACATAATAGCTATGGGAGATCTCTTCCAGTTGAAACCTGTGTTTGACAGATGGATTTTTGAAAGTCCAAACACAAAGTATGCTGCATTGGCAAGCCACTTGTGGGCAGATCTTTTTACCTTATTTGAATTAACAGACATAATGAGACAAAAAGATAATAAACACGTTGCAGAGTTGCTTAACCGGTTGAGAGAAGGAAAGCATTCTGAACTTGATATAGACTGTTTAAAGGAAAGGCTTTTACACACACCTCGTGGAGATGGTAATTATCCCATGGAAACAACCCGTTTGTTACTACAAATGTATCGGTAAATGCACACAACAACAGTATGTATGCTAAATCTCAAAGTCATAAATGTCAGATAAAGGCAATAGACATTGTAGTTGGAGATAAATCTGATGACCTTAAGAAACAAACGAAGAGCAAAATACCAGATGATCCAACAAAGACAATGGGTTTATATTCACTAACCTCAATAGCTAGCAGTGCAAAGTATGATATAACAACAAATGTTGATGTGACAGATGGTTCGACAAATGGTGCAGAATGTATCATTAAAAACATTGACTATCGGGTTGAGAACTCTGGCAGACCTAGTATTATATGGGTATTATTTCCAGATGCTGACATAGGCAAAAAACAGCGCAGAGAAAATTCACATTGATATAACCGCAAAACCATGATAGATAGGACATGGACACCAATCCTAGAAGTAAAAAGGTAATTTAAGATAAACCGAAAAACTCAAATACAAATACTTCGTAGACAATTTCCATTAAGACAAGCAAGTGCAAAAACAATACACCGTTGTCAAGGTGACACTTCAAATGCTGCAGTTGTTGATTTTCCATGCTCCACCCAAGAACACACGCACTATGTGGGCTTAAGTCGAGTGCGAAACAGTTCTAGTCTTCACATTATTAGCTTAAATGAGCATAAAATAAAGGTTAGCCAGAAGGTTGTGAATGAGATGAACAGACTGAAAACTGAAGCGTACCTCCAACCTTTAGTGGCTCTTAAAACTACAAATGACTCTATTACAGTTGTATTTCATGTCAGGTCCTTGTATCTTCACATTGATCATGTGCAAAGTGATTACAACGTTCAAAACTCTGATATCAACGTTTTTGTAGAAACTCGACTTTGTGCATTGGACAAAGATGATTTGTACAATATAAAGGAATTTACACTAAACAGAAATGACTACAATCAGTCACCAATTAGAAGTTGCTGTGGATCAGCTGTGTATGTTAAGAACCTGTTTCAATGTAAAGAAACACCCCACAGATTTAACGTTAATGGAGTAGAGATTACAGTAATGGTTATTGGCAATTAATTCCAAACCTGCATGTAACTAGTATTTACAGATTCAGTTCAAATGTAAGGATAACAAAGTTTATTAATGCTTTAAATTATCTTTGTGACTCAAAATTAACAACTCCTGACATACCAGTTGTACTTCTTGGTGATTTTAATGTCAACTTGCTACAAAAGGCATCTGAGCAAACAGCACTAAAAAAATGTTTAGTTGAAGAAAGAGGTTATATACAGCTAACTAGGCAGTAAACGACAGACTATCGCTCACTAATAGATCACATCTACACTAATATTCCACATTTTGTTAAGTCTTCGGGTGTACTAGAGTCATACTATAGTGATAATAAACCATTGTATATTTCATTGAGAACTGTGTAAGAATTTCCATTTTTAAACAATGACTTCTGTAGTATCATACGTAATATTTGGAAAAAGTTAGCGTGTCAAAAAAGAGATTCCAGGTCAATTTATCACACTTTCCAATACATATAGCTATAGCCTTACCCTAATGCATGTAAAAATTATACACAAAGACAAATTCTCCAAAACCAGTATTAAACAAGACAGGGAACCCTCTAGGCTGGTATCCCTGTCTTAAGTTTGCTGGGCATCTTAGCACACAAGGCAGGTAAGTTCTAAAAGATATCCAGATTAAAGGGCTAAGGGGGGTTATACAGGCTTTATATGCAATTTCATATCAAAATTATTTATATTACAGTAACATTTCATTGTATTAATTTGCAGAAACAAAACTGAAGTATTGTGGAAGGGAATGCACAAGACTGAAATGAACTCAACACAGAAGACAGACATTCCTGGAATGCACCTGAGCAATAACTGATGCTTTTCAAGAAATTTTCAAGAGTTAAAGATCTGTAAGTCTCTGGGACATGTCCAGTTTGTACCGATGGCAATTTATTATACAGCAGATGTGTGGAATGAAATAGAAGTGCTTGCTCATGCCCACAGACATGCATTTCTGATTTCAGGACCCCAAGAAAAAGTTTTACTGTCAAATTATGACAACAATCGTGGCTGAATGCTGTCTATTTCAAATGATATTAGCATCTGGTATATGTGCTTACGGTGAGCTGAAGGAAGCCAAGCAATTTAACCGGTGTCAAGCTATCAAACAAAATTGCATAGACATGGTCATTTATGCAGAGTTTTGATTTCAGGATTTTACTAAAAGGAATTTAACTGTAATGAGATCATTCCTTGAAAGTTCTCTGTATCGTCCTCGCTTTGATTCACATAATCGCCATCTTCGTCCTTTTATTGTATTCGCAGAGTGCTTGACGTGTGATATCGCAAGCTACCGCAGGTCCGTCTGATATCCTCCACAAGCGAAGAAAACGAATACTTAAGCACGATTCCATCAACAACGTCCGCTTCTAGATAGAACTTCATAAATTTATCTTTGCCGCACTCGACTTTTACCTGGAACTTCATGATCCTTCACACTAGGGATGGCCAATACCGTTACCAAATATTCGATACCAGCGATACCGAGGTTGGATCGGAAAATAACGATACTAGCGAAGAGTATCAATTCTTTCGATACTGCACGTGACCTATCTGCACTTTAATCTCCCGCAACTAACCGCTGACAAGTAGCCGAAAGAGACTCCGGGCTCAAGATAGTGCAAGCGTGCGTGCAGTGTACCGATCAAAGTGGCGAATTGTTCCATTCCATAGTACAACATTTCATTATGAAATACGTTCCGATTTCTTTAACTGTAAATGTCGAGTCACTTAACGTGCTCTTTACAAAGACAATAAAATCACGACTCGTAACAATCTAGGCATTACAAGGAGATAGTGAGTGACAAAAAAAAAAATGATTGGCCTGCTCATCAAAGAAATACCTCGAGCAGGAAAAGCGCTGAGAAAGGTTAAATAGTTCTGATGTCTGGTACACCTGCAAGGTCCTGTATGGCAGGAATTCTCTGATGTGTCGAGTATTGAAGCGCAAGATCCATAATAAGTGGGGTATTCGTGTTTGGTTGATATTGATGCCCCGTGCAGTCACTGGTTCATAAAAAAAATTACCACTACCCCATTACAATATTATCAATAACAATCTCTTCTTTACCCTTTGCTTTAGATGACCAACAATAACAGCTACGTAAAAATTGCTCGTCACCATGAAATGAATGAGCTGGCTCCAAGAGCCCTTTGATTTAGCCTTAGCGCATAAGCTCTTTCATAAACATAGCTTAGTTGCCACGGAGCCTCCACCGAAAGACAACAATTTCATATCGTGTGCAACTTCAGTTCGACTTTGGCAAAATATATAATGGAGCATTAGAACTAACCAAAAGGTGAGCCGAGTTTCAAAGCTAAGTTTATAGTGTTCTTTCTAAGTTTTGCCTTTTTACGCTGTCGACTAGACTCGCGGGACAGAGCTGAATAATGAAATGCTCACGTGAGAGAGTATGCGGTCAATAACGCGAGCTCAAGTGTCCTAGGTCTAAAATTTAGCGGAAAATAATAAGAGCTGACTTTTAAAACCCAGGAACTCTGTTTTCGTCGAAGGCATTCTCCTACTTCCAGAGGTTTTAAGGAGAAAACTAATTTTTGAAAATTTTTAGGGGGTGTACCAAGTTTTTGGAGGTTGTTCTGTAAACGAAAAGCGGCAAGGAAAACGCACCTCGAAGCAACAGAATAGGAAATCAACCATGCGAACGACTCAAAATCCGTGTTTCCGCGGCAAAACCTGGCGCATGCGTATACGTTATTCAGCTCTGTCGACCCGCGGCATTTTAAGGTTTTGTTAAGGTGTCCGATGACCAATAAAATACTGTATCGGTGGCCCACAGAGGTCACTACAAATTCGTATAGGTAATCACATGATTTCGAGTGCAATTTGGAATAAATAAGCACGGGTAAAAATTTTCAAAGACTAACAAAATTGTATGAGCTCGTAGGACGAGTGCAATTTGTGGTCTTTGAAAACATTTACAAGTGCTTATTTATTCCAAATTGTTCGAGAAAATCATGTGAATATATATACTACATAGGTTAATTGACCACTCCCCATAGGGGCTTCTCAGGGGCAACACACAGTAATCTCGTGCGTGGGAAATTAACGTCTCCTACCCCTAACCCTGCACGAGACGGGGCCTACGGATTATTCGTCCTTATCCGAGAAGACTAGTATCTCTATGCATTTCTTGATTATAGAAAGGTAGCAAATTCCCCTCACTTATTTTAAGACCTTGAGTCTTGGTCCGGCCGGGGCTCGAACCCTCGACCTCCCCGCACAACACAATCCGGCGCTCTAACCAATTGAGCTAACCGGGAGGCGATTATGTATTAATAATATACATGAAAAAATACGAGGTAGCTTCTCATAACTACGCAGAAGAAAAGCGCGCGCATCAGGTGCAAAAATAATTTATTCAAACCTTGCAAGTGACATTGACATTGACATTGACATTTACCAATCATTCTTACCAATCAGAATGTCTGGTTTGTTTCTTTCTTTGCACTGAATTAATCCTCTTAACCACTGAATTAACTGAAGACTGCATTCATCTTAACCAATCAGAACTGAGAAAGTTTTTCATGTATATTATAAGAGATAAAAACACACTTCAAAAGTCTGAAACGAATTTACAAGTCTACAACAACATTCCAATCCTGTATACTCATTTTAATTCACTGGACGAATTTCTAATTTAACAAAACAATTTCGCAAATCATGAAAACGCATTTACAAGGCTGAATAATGAAGTGCTCGTCGAGAGTATGCGGTCAACCACACGGGCTCAAGTGTCATTGGTCCAAAATTTTGAGGAAATGTAGAGCACTCCTTCCTATCCATCAATGGCTGCATCCCAATCAAGAGGCCAGCAGAGAGGCGCAGATAGCACAGAAACAAGCCTAACGTGATGACTACGATCAGACAGACAAAAGGCTTCAAGATCTACAACAATTTCAGAGTGTCCGGTTCCAGTTGGATCCAAGAAACCAATCTGGCAGAAAGCCACGGTAGTACAGCAGCCAAGTGGAAATTCGCCCAGGCGATATGAGGTACAGACTGAATCCGGTGCCCGGTACTTTGGGAATCGTCGCCATATTCATCCAACGATTGAAAGCCAACAAGAGGAATTAAACAAGGCCCTAGTAATTCCCGGAACAGAAGTCACCAAGACCCGGACTTGTCAAACATCCCAGCTCAACAGCAGCTGATGTCGCTGACCAGCCATCACCAAAGCCATTGCACAAACAGCGTGTGCCGGAAAAGACCCCTGTCGGAATTGCGCTGTCTCGTCCTTGAAGAGCTATTAAACCACCTACAAGACTAATTGAACAGATCTAGAGACACTATAGCAGTTTAATAGAAATGTATTTGTAGTGTGTCGTATGAATAATTGTAGCTGTCGTAGCTTTTCATCACGGATATTATTAGTTTTCTCTTTTTGTTCGTAAGCGTGTGACAAGTTTTCGGATCAGCACCTCAACTTTTACGCATACAAGGATGTGAAATGTGTCCCAATTTCAGAGTACACGGATACAAGAATCCTATACAAAGTCTTCTAGCCACCGATGTCATCATCTCTAAGAGAAGGGGGGTGTTGCAATATGCCATTGCATATTCAATTAGTCCATAATTGTTTAGATCGCTATTCCCAGTACGCACCATTCTTTTTTTCACATCCAATTAACTGTAAAATGTACTAAAAATTATTATTCATAGTGTGTGTGATTTTTATTTAAAAAAGTCGTTAGGACGCGAAAAAAACTCTTTAAGACGAAACGGTTGTATTTGTCAGGATATAACTCTTCATGCAGGAGACGAAAACCACATGTGGAAACAGCTTCTCAATACATGCTGCTGTTGGTGGTTACAGTCGGCGAGTATTGTGGATAAAAGTTATCCCAACAAATAATGAGCCCTCAGTGGTTGCCAAATAGCACCTTGAGTGTGTCACAGAACTTCAGGGATGCCCTGAACTCTTGCGAACAGATCCTGGTTCTGAGAATGGTATAATGGCGGCCATGCAGTGTTGTTTGAGGGCAAGTGATGACAATGAGCTCTCTGGAGAGAAATCTCATCGGTAAATCTCATCGGTTTCTACAGGAAACCAGAGAATTGAATGCTGGTGGCGTTTCTTAGAAAGTCCTGTACTACCTGATGGATTAATTTTTTCAAAGATCTGATGGATAGAGGAGTTTTCATGAGTGGAAATACATACCACGATGAGTGTCTGGTTTTGCTTCCATGATCTTTTAAGCAGGACTTGGATTTTGTCAAGCTGCACTGGAACACCCACTACATTCGACCTTGTAGGCATCATACAGAACCCGGAAAACCAGTTGAGCTTTTTTTAATAAAAATAATCCTTTATTCACCATAATCACAAAAAATATAACAAAAATTATGATAAAATGCTTGAAAATCGAAAATAAAAAGTGGGTTAAATGTCTAATAAAAATGTAAGAAAAACTAGAGGATACACATTATGATAACGATAATTCACTCTAATCATCAAAAATATTTACAAATTAAGATAAAATCGTCACCACCAGAAAGGTCTGGTGGTGAGGATCACCTGCGACATGTCACAGAACAGCAAATAGAGCAGGCCACTGCTTGTGCTGATATTAACCAAGACAAAGTTGACAATGATTACCGGCAATCTTTAGATAAGCCAAGCAATTGGCATGAAGCTCTATCATTATTTCAACACTATAGTTTTTGAGTGGCTGTATCTCGATAAGTATTAAGCCAATTAACTCCAAATGTCAAAATTTTGTGAAGGTCAACACACTCTTTCTTGCTACTGTTGAACGTCTATTAAGCGGTCACCCTTGGGACTTTGCTAACTGACCGCTTAAGAGAGGTTTTTTCGAACACTGGTAAAGTTGTAGTCAACGAGAAAAGTATCAAGAGAGGAGTTGGCTTTGGACTTGAAATTCCATATGAATATATTTTTGAAGGGCAATGCACTTTCTTCTCACTGGCTGCAGCGGAAATTGCTGAAAGAGGAATTTGCAGTGACTGGGCGCGCACAAGCGGATTACATTTCCTGATCAGAAACTGACACTTGAGAAACTGCAGTTATATATTTAGGTGTTAATTATTTGTCTGCTTATTGCTTTGCAAACAAAAATCATTAAAAATCTTATTAGAAAATGTGGAAAAACATTTTAATAGAGGTCAAATAGGGGTTAGATTTACAGTAAATGTGAGGAGGAACATTTGGGACTTTGCTAAATGACTACTCAATAGAGGGTAAGCGCTTAAAAGAGGTTCGACGGTATATTGGTCTTGAGCCAATCAGTACAATATTTTAGTGACTCACCCCAGGCAGGCATGGTTATGAAATCCGGCAACAGGCATAAATGCAGTAGTGAAGTACATTAGCCATGTATTAGCAGTAGAATGTAGAAATTTCTAAATAAATAGGCACAAAACAAAAAATCTACATGCGTTTATGCAGACTTGAGAAGTTCATACCTTCTGTGATTACAATACAATGATATGTAACTAGGTACTAGGTGTTGACATGGGTGCTCAGTGAAAAGGCAGTGCAGAAGGGGCAGGGCTGTTAGGGTTAGTCCTACCACTTCTCCAGAAATTTTGATACATTTCTAGTATTCAGCCCTACCATTTTCATGTGGCCTGCTAGACAGCTCTCCTGTGGGTTTATCTTCTTAATTTTTTTTCCCCTGACTTTTGGTTCTTTTTTAGTGCACCAGAGGAATCCCCAAACTCCCCTCCCCCCTCCCCCCCCAAAAAGAAAAAAAGTTTAGAAACAAAACCCACAGGTGAGCCAGCTAGCACACTACTCAACCACTTGGTAGTTTTCTAGATGGCTTTATAGAATCCACAAGACATGGATACAGACCAACTTAATAAATTACAAATTTATTGATCTGGCATGAACTGTGTAAGCATATCAATTTAAATATGTATTTCAATTATCTGAAGATATGTTCAATCTCAATAACGAAAACTAACTCTTTCCTTTAAATAACAGTCTGATTCCTCCTCCCTAGCTGATGATATATGACACTTATTTCTCTTTCATCATTTTGCTCTTTGTAGTCCAGAGGGACGTCTCAGCACCCCAAAAACAAACAGCTGAAAGAACAGCATAAAGATTGTAGACATCTGCCAAGATTTCATTAAGACTGGGTCTTACTCATGGGCCTGTGGGTCACCTAATATCAGGTATTTATGTTCCAAGATTCCTATGTATCCTTTGTAAAAATTATAAACAAAACAAATCTAACAAACATTACTGATTACTGTTAGGGCAGAAAATACGTTGCATTATATTTTTATGCATGCATCTATCCTACTAGGTGAGTACATTAGATTAGCTATACAATTCTATTTCTGTTTAGAATTTTACAAAGGATATATGCAAAACCTGGGAAGGCAAATGCCCGATCAGGGTGTTGTCCCACAGGTCCATTAGGAAGTTTTACATCTAAGTAAAACCTAAGGTAAATGTATACAATTTTATGCTACTTTTAGCTGCTATTGTGGGATGCTGTGATGCAATATTTTTCTGGTATTCTCCCCTAGACTATTATGCAAGTACCTATGTTTGTAAACAAATGTTTAGAAACAATTGATAAGTGTTAAGTCCTGAGATTTGATTGCAACAAAATGAACAGTGGAAATGGGGCTGAGGGACCACTTATAGTGCTAATGATATAAATTGTAATGTAATATTCCATTTAATATTATAAACAAAACAAATCTAACAAACATTACTGATTACTGTTAGGGCAGAAAATACATTGTATTACTTTGTGAGATTGTTGAGCTCCCTGCAGTATTGAAGTTCAACAAAAGGTCTCAGCAAAATAATGAATTTGGAAAAGGCATAGTACCTTGAATTACAACAAACTAATCAAGGTCGGGTGTTGGGTAAAAATTAATTATTTGCTAATGACTGTCAATATCTTATCAGCAATCCTCTAATAACAAATTAAACGACATAAGAAATTAAAATGATACCAAGAAACGTCCATATTTCCCCAATTGAGGGGAAATCTCAGAACTGGACCTAGAAAATGACATTCACTGCACTTGCAAATCAGATGAAAATATCTTTCTGCAGACATTCACCATAGGTTTCATTTAGACTTGGCCTCAGTAATGGCCCTAGGGAACAACACCCTGATATCGAGGGCTGTCACAGCGGCTCTTTAGTAAAACAGTCTTAATGTAACCTAAGGTATAAATGCCTACAATTCTATGTTATTTTCAGCGGTGCGCTTTGAGGTGCTATGTCTCAATATTTTTCTGGTATCTTTCCGTAGACTACACTAAGGTGTGTTTATTTTCTCTGCTTTGAACTTCCAGGGACTGAGGCCCATGTGAATGGCCACCCCTATTGGAGGTAATGGGTATCTTTTGGCATCTCTAACTATTTACAAAATGGAATCACTATAGCTTTAACTACATAGGTAACCATCTACAATTGACATAACATGCTTTAACTACAAAAACCTATTGAATGAAAACTTTTGGGAAATCTTAATGAATGGATTAAGCAATATTTACCATGGTAGGCTCATGGCAAAGTTAAACGTTTCTTTTTCTGTTGTTATATGGGGGTAGGGCATTTTGAAAATTCTGATGCATAAAACTGCCTACCATGTTAGAAGGAGAGAAAATTTCAGGAGTTGGGTTACTATAATGTATAGCTAACCACAACATGAATGTCCAGTACAGTACATTGACCTCAACAAGTCAAATGCTCTTCTCTTGTAATGGGAAAATCCAAATGAATTGCCATTAAGGTTCCCTGCACTATCTATTTATCCAGTAAAAGTTCCTTTTTATGGCTCACACCATCATGTTCTCTGCTCAACCTCTGCAAACATTACTAATAATTATGAACAAGCCGTTAGATATTCCAATTCCAAAATAATGACAAAAATATAAATGCAGTGGTTTGTATAAATATTTCAAAACTTTGGTATATAATAATTTGAGATGTACTGAAAATTGATATTTTGAGGATGCTCATGAAGTCATGAGGTTGAGAGCACAACAGTCTCATGATGCAAGTTATAAAAAATGTTCTCAGGTAGGCATGGGCTACCTTAAATATAAAAAGTTGGATGCACAATGATTTAGGGTACTGTATGCTGCTGATACTAGTCCTTAGTCTGATGCATCTAAATAAAGTACATACCCCTTCAAGGAAACTTTGTCTCCTAAGAAGCAGATAAGTCACTAGTGCCTAATGAATTAAGGGAGCTTCTCAGCTACTGATAAACATACGACCGTTAACACGTTTTTGGAAGCTGTGAAGCCTTCTAGCTGTTACAAACCTCTATAGTACATTTCCAAAACCACAAAAAACATCCATACCCACAATCCTCCGTGCACTGAGCTTTGTTGCTTTATGTGTGACAATGTTTCCCAGAAAGGGTATATACAGGTTCCATTGTGCATCTACATGTATCCAAGTAGGTGTGAAATATGCTTGAACAATTTGTAGGCCGAATGCACATTGGGGTCTACAGTCACAAACTCCATAACCTGGTGTATATTCTATGGTTATACAGGGATGACAGTCAGACATCAGCAGGCTAAGTTGTACCAGTAGATCCAGAAATGTTAGAAAGTGGGTGGCTGTATTGTGAATCCTCTACGTGAAATTTTCATAAAGGGGAGGTACCTATTTCCAGGATATTCTACAGAGTAAACCAAAGAAAGGGAGGTGCCTTGCCAACCAATTCACCACTGCCCCCTCAACCCACCTCTGAGACTGCTAAATGCATATCATATGCCACTCAGAAATTTGATCAGGTTATGGCTACACATTCCCAAATCTGGGAGAATCTAAAAGACATGTCGTAAACTTATCCCGGAACAAACCATCATTTAAGTATGGGGCACTTACTGGAAGAGTAAGGGTGTTGTTACAGGTATTTGCCGTTATTTTCCTTCCTGGATTATCATGCAGAAACTATTCTGAAGGTGGAGGGTTAAATACAAGAGCTGATATTTGGAGTGAGCCTGTTACAAACTGAAAAACCATGGCTGCTGTAATGACTACAACAGATTTTTGTCCGGTGTCAAAATCTTCAATGCTGCCAATGATCTTACCAGCCTCAACATCTTCATGACATGTTGTCAAATTGAAAGCCACCTTTTCTTCCAGCTCTCTTTTGTTGCTTCCAACTAATGACAGTGATGTCACTAACAGGTCATCAAGTTGTTCCCACGAAATTTGGTTCTCATAGAGGAAAAGTTTCCTGGCTTCATATGGGTGCTGACGAAAGCAATCGAGGAGCCCATTTAATTTCAGCCCCTCTGAATTGGTTAACCTCAGCTAATGATTGAACTAAGGTATAATGTCAGGCAATGACATGTAGCATCTTGGCTTTGTCATCAATGGTAACCATGGTTTATTAAATCCTGCCTTCAATCTAAATGGGCATTCAAAAGATGCAACTTGCTTATACTCTGCTGGATCCTCGATGCTCTCAAGCTGTTTTAACTTGTCCCTCACTTTTGCATTACAAACATCATCAATTCTGGTCCGAGCTCTATTCAATTCTCCTAATACAATGTTGTCTGCTACAGTTGGAGAAAAGGAAGATGGTGCTGGCAATTCTTGCATTATTGCAAGTGAGCATAGCTTTCCGAACACGAAATAGCTTCCTTGTTCCAATGCTAAAAGGTCCTGGTTGAACAGCTTGCAGTTATCAGTGCCAATAAACATGTTCGAACCACAGAACTCTCTACCTAATAATGTAAAAAACTCATTGCGTGGGGCCCCCCTGGTCAACAGCTAGCTCGCCATCAAATTGCACCCATATAATGTTGGAAAAGTCTGAGTCAGTGCATTTTGCCAGTTTTAGCTTTGAGTCTTCCCAAATGTTACGCCTCCCGACCTTTAATCTGAGGGACTTATCTTTATAATCTCATCTCTTGCTAGGTTCTCAAGTGAAGTTGTGAATGATCCTTCAACTTGTTTATGGTCATGAGATGATGTGCATGGTATGTCTGGGGTACCTTCCTCAAACTCTTGGTCTCCTATTACATCATTGCAAAAATTCAGTGATGCATAAATACCTTGAGGAGACAGTAATGAAGTTAATTCAGCTGATCGTCCTTCAAGTATATCCCTTATTGCCAAACTTATGTCACCATTTGTTTTGGAGAGGGCCCTCTAAAGTACATATTCCTCTGTATTGGGAACATATCCCTAAGTTTGTTCAAGTTGCAATTAGGAACATTATTTAAAACAAGCTCTTCCTGTGCTTCAGCATCCCTGTGTGATGTGCCTGAAGGATTATTTGCAATTTCACTGTCCCTCTACGTTTCTGCATCACTGTTTGAAGTGTCTGGGTGCAGCATGTAGGGGAGATTGTCATCAAAATCTTGCTTTTCAAGCGTTGAAGTCTTTGTTCTCTTAGTCGGAAGGTTTTTTCTCTTCTACACCACTCCCGCTTTCATCTTCACTTGAACTTGTTGCTTCCTCTGCAATGAATTTCTCTAGTGTAGACTGAGAAAATTCTAATTGTTCACATATGAAAAAGTTCAACCTTTGCCACCCCTTATTACATTTTTCCTTATACTTATACAAAACAAAGGGCTCTGATGATTCTTTCAAAGTTTTAACCTCTGTGCGATTTTCATACAGCAACACATACTTTTTTCTGGCTTGATTACATCTTTGG
Source organism: Stylophora pistillata (assembly GCF_964205215.1). Taxonomy (NCBI): domain Eukaryota; kingdom Metazoa; phylum Cnidaria; class Anthozoa; order Scleractinia; family Pocilloporidae; genus Stylophora; species Stylophora pistillata. The sequence continues at coordinate 14,883,055 of NC_142530.1, forward strand.
AATGTGCCTTGTGCTTATCTGTTGCAGCCTTACGTAGCATCCTCGCAGTGCAGTTCTTCGGAACACTTACTGGCAAACCTTTTCCTCTTCGTACTGTCACCTCTTTTCCCTGGCTGTCATGCACTATTATCCCAACATTAATTTTCACGCTTTGGTCCATATCCTCCCGCTTTCCGCCTGCAGACTTGCCATTCTTGCCAGGCTTACTTCTGAAGAACGTGGCCCGTTGCTTCTCTTTTGCTGCTCTAAATTTTTAAAAGGACCTATCCTTGTCTTTCGTTTGTTCGACAGCTTTTCATACTGAGGTATTTCTGCGATCCTTGCCACATTTCGGGCAAAATTTAAACGATGTTTGGAGCGTCTCTCCACACGTGGAGCAAAACATGGCGACGAGACTGAGGAGAGAGCAGGATAACCACTCCTTTCTCCGTCAACTCTTTGGGTACTGGGTCGAATGTGTTGCGAACCTTTCGAAATGTGTTTTCGAAATAGTGTAAATGCGTTTTCAGGATTTGGAAAATTGTTTTGTTAAATAAGAAATTCGTACAGTGAATTAAAATGAATATACAGGATTGGAATGTTGTTGTAGACTTGTAAATTCGTTTCAGACTTTTGAAATGTGTTTTTATTTCGACCTTTGTAGTGATCTCTGTGGGCCACAGAAGGGGTATCGTGCCCTAAAAAACGTATTTCCGCGGTGTCATCCAAATTACTTCGGATCTTTCCGTCTGACTTAAATGAGTATGTGCTTTGAATGAGTATGACAAATGATAAGGTGTGTGAAATAGAAGGGCAAGGACAAAACACTGAACCCGGGTCAACTGACCCCCTACTGGATCCCTACTGACCCCGTTTACTGACCCCCTCTTAAATTCACAGGAAATCATGAATTGAAGCTAACGATAACAACCTAACGATACAAAATTACGATATAATAATACACTCACCTCTTAAATTCCAAAATTGGGGAAGATGGTCGATCTGTTTTTAATGGGTTAGGGTTAGGGTTAATTCTCTTCAACCTCAACCCCTGGGTATTCTCGTTTTCAAATATGGCGATGGATTTTCCTTCGTTTGTTAAAAATTGGGTAAATGGTCGTGACTAATGGACTTACAAGGTAACTCTCTTCAAGTATGCCGTGAATTAGTGAAGGCTCTACTCGCAGATGAGTATATGTCTTTATAGCCTGCAGAACAGACGTTAAGTGTTCGCGTTTTTCAGGTGAGTGTTGTCGAACAGATTCAGAGGAACCCAAACAACACCAATAGTATCTGGAAAGCAATTCGCTACTGCATCCCTAATAAATCTACATCCCAGCGAATATTCAGTAAAAACGACAAAACTACTGCAGATGAATTTAACCAGTTCTTCGTATCTGTTGGTCAGAGGACTGTTGACAAAATTGCATCATTGGCTGATGACTGCAACCTAACACTCAATCATAATTATTTTACACCAGGACAATACCTCCTTTCTGACCAGTTCACAACGAGAGCCGTTGATTTCAAACAGATAGAGCGTATAATAACGACGATGCCTTCAAATAAGGCCCCAGGGATTGACAAAATCCCAATTCGCGTCATCAAAGACTGTCTAAATTCAACCGTTCACACAATTACGTCTATTATTAACACATCCTTTGAAACATGTGTTTTTCCTTCAAAATGGAAAAAGCCGAGGTAATACCGATTCCAAAAGACGGCGACCATGAGCAGGCTAACAATAATCGGCCTATCTCACTGTTACTAGTGTTGTCTAAAGTTTGCGAAGGAGTCGCACACAATCAATTTCCTTCGCACCTGCAATCAAATGACACCCTATCAAAAACCCAAAGCGGTAACAAGAAATGGCTTTCGTGTGAAACATCTGTCATCAAAACTACTAATACAATTCTTAACGCTATCGATAAAGAAAAGCAAACTGCTATTGTGTTCTTAGATATGAG